>NC_053424.1:87113783-87263846 GCF_007990345.1 Gossypium hirsutum
TTGGTAATCAGTAAGTTACATCTATGCCTACATCTGGGTCATGAATATGTTGACCATTGATGAAATTGTTGTTGTTGTATATTCATTTATATGCAACTTACTATGCTTTTACGCTTACTCCCTCTTCCTTTCCATTTTTCTTACAGTGCCGCCTATTTAGCCTAAGGATCATCGGACGTCAGAGATATCGACCACACTATCATCCGAAACACTAGGTATAGTTGAATTTATATTTTTGAATTATGGCATGTGTAGGGTCTAGACTTTATGATTTTGTGTCTTGAGCATTTACCAAATGAATTGGCTTAGGGTAAATCTCACACTTTGTATTAAGTCTTGAATGATGGCTAACAATTCCTTTTTGAATTTATAGAAGATGCATCATCATGGTTGTATGAATGTCTATTTTGGTCGAATTGATTATGTAAATTTGGCTTGTTTTGGTATTGGTTAGTTATAGCATGAAGATAGGTGAACAAGGGTGGCAATGAGGTTTGGAAAATAGTCTTATATTGTCCACACGGGTAGACACGCGGGCGTGTGTCTAAGTCGTGTGTGACACACGGCCAGCCCCAAGGGCGTGTGGTCTGGCCGTGTGTCCCCTGTACGTAAAAATCTCAAGTCAGTATACATGGTAATAATCACACGGGCAGAGACACAGTCGTGTGTCTCAGCTTTGTGGAGGACATGACCTGGCACACGGGCATGTGCTTAGGCCGTGTGACTTTTTGGTTATGATGACGTCAGAAACAGAATGCCCCAGTTTTTGGACATGGGCCAAGACACGAGCGTGTCGAGGCCATGTAAGAAGACACGGGCCAGGTACACGGGCGTGTCGAGGCCGTATGGGAAGACACGGGCGTGTCAAGGCCGTGTGGGAAGACACGGGCCAGGCACACGGGCATGTCGAAGCCGTGTGGGAAGACACGGGCCAGGCACACGGGCGTGTGCCAAGCCGTGTGAAAACCACTGCACCTTGAACTAAAAATTAAATTTCGTACGGGCTAGGGACACGGGCGTGTCCCGATAGACACTAGGCCGTGTGAGCCACACGGGTCACCAACACGGCCATGTCAAGCTGATCACACAGGCGTGTCACCTCCTACACGGGCATGTGCCTCTGTCTTTAGTGAAAATTTCCAAAGCTCTTTAAGAGATCCAGATTGATCCCGAATTGGTTTCTAAGTATATTATGGGCCTTTTAGACCCACATTAAAGTTGTAAAGGTGAAATTTTGAAAGGATTTTAATTTGTTCACATTTTTATGACTCGAGAAAGTTTGTACGCTTATGAATAAGTTAGTAATGCCTTGTATCCTGTCCCGGTGTCGGACACGGGTAAGGTGTGTTACAGTTACACGGCCTGAGGACACGGGCGTGTCGAAGGCATATAGGCGTGCCCCTGTGTCCACACAGGCGTGTGACTCTGTTCTATGAAAAACTTTATAAGTTTTCCCAAAATTTCTCCAAGTCCTCAATTTAGTCCCAAACTGCTTTCAATATATGTTTTGGGCCTCGTAGGCCCATAATAGGGGCACTGTAATTGAACGTTGATGATTTTGAATTGAACAAATTTTTATGGCTCGGTTTTGTATGTTTGTTTATGTTTAAGTCCACTAACCCCTCGAACCTTATCTTAGCATTGGATATGGGTAAGGGGTGTTACACTTGTGACGTTCATAGTGTGGCATACCTAAATCCTGAGTGAATGGCCGAGTATGTATGCATGGCTCATACACTGAGATGAAGTAAAAACCTGAGTTCAAATAAATAAGGAACCGAAAGCTGTTACGTTGGGTGTATGAATTCTATAGTATGTAGCGTCATTCATAATAGTGAAATTCATAACTCAAAACATGGTTAAATGATATCCTCTCATTGGCATTACATGTTTGATGAAAAGTAAACGTGGTCACAGGTCGTCCGTCTTTATGATGGATGACTTGATCACTATTTGATAATTATTGACTTTTGATAAAGGAAGATGTAATGGTTACCATGAGATAAAGTAGGATCATATTGGGAGAATGGATATTATCCCAAAGAGATCAAGGATATCCTATAAGGGTAACAAGCTTATGACAAGGTCATTGGACGAGCACTAAGTAGTTGCTTTCGTAATGATATGTCATTAGGGATTGCTCAATTATGATACTATAGTGGAATGACCTTGTGAATAAATGAGTTTATAATTAATAGGCAAAAAGCTAGAACTTAATTATAAATCATTTGAACCTCAACTATATATGTCTAATCGGTTCATCCGCTAGCTCTTTGAAACCAGAAATGAATTTTGTGTTTGAATAAAAATGAACAGAATCAATAGGAAAATAGAAATAGGAAACATTTAGGAATAATTATGGTTTTCTCCAAAATAGAGAAATAGAACCATTTGGAAATGAATGTGGGTTATCAAAAATTGAAATGGAAATGATCCATTTGCAATCCTATTTGGATTACTTAAAAATTGATCAAAAGAACAAGTTTATATTTTTGGATTATTTTGAAGCCCGAAAATGAAAATAAATCAGTCGGTCATAGTGAACATGTCGAGTTGTGAAATACTAAATATATTTTCTTGAAATTTTACCAGGGGTAAAATCATCAAAATTTTACTAGGGGTAAAACCGTCATAAAATTTTGCTGAGGGTAAAATAGGGATGAGAAAATTATTCTATATATCAATATTAAAGTTTATTTTTGAAAATAAAAAACTAAATCAGTTTAGATCACATTACAGAGTATTGGGTCAAAAACGCCCAAAACGTACTCGTAATTGGACTAGATGTGAAAGAGGCCCAAAAACCCCTTATGGACATGAAGGGGCCAGCAACCCTAGTAGGAATACTAGGGTGTGTCGTTCACCCTAGTCCTGTTCTAAGCAGGATTTTTTTTTCTATTTGAAATAAACCACTTCAACTCAATAAGGGTTCTACCTTCTTTTCCTATAAATAGATGGCATCGGTAGAGCTATGAACACAACTTTGAAATATTGTTATTCCACCGAAAAATGGAGAGAATTTATTCTCAACTATTACATATATTTTTCTGGAATAACAATTCTACCAGTTTCTATTAAGAAGAGAGAATTTTCGTTTTTACCCTAAATGGAGAGAAAACTTTTTCTAGTTCTGTGTTTCGATTCAATTGGTTCGAGCCTACACTTGAAGTAGTTCGTGGTATGAGAATAGCAGAGAAGATCATTTGGTTGAAAGCCGGGAACAACGAACATTCACTAAGCCAAAAACACAAGTACGAATTCGGTTAAGGTTTATTGCTATAAATATCACAAGCTAGCTTAATTTTTAAAATTTTAATTTTCCGCTATACAAGAAAATCGTTTTCAAACTGGATTTTTTCCAACAACCCTCCCACTGCGGCGAAGCTCCATATGTTGTTGACCATTTGCATGTCTACTATTAAGAGTTGGTTTTTGAACCGTTACTATAGGGTTTTGTACATTTTCCCAAAGTTCCTCGAGTACTTGTTTACCTCAAGGTTTTAAATCATTCATGTAACTTTCCTCGAGGAAGGTAGCATGAGTCAACACCATAATTGTTTGCTCTTTCGGGTTATAAAACAAACGACCGTCTGTTCCTTAAAGATATCCTACAAATATGGATAAGTCCGTCTGTGAATCCCACTTTCTTGCATCTCTATCCAACACGTGGGCTAGACATCCCCAAACCTTTAAATGCGTACGACTTGACTTCTTATCGTTTCACCAATCGTATGGAGTTTTATGTGCGGCATTAGTTGGTACATCATTTAGAATATAGCAATTTGTCTGTAAAGTATATCCCCAAAAGGAGACTATTAGTTGCAACTAATTTAACATCGATCGAACCATGTCTAAAGTTCAATTCCTTCTCTCCTCCATGTCGTTCTATTGTGAAGTTCCTAATGTGGTTAATTTGGATAATATCTCATTCTCTATGAGATCCCTAAGAAATCATCCGATAAATATTCCCACCTCGACTAGGTCGAAGTGTCTATATGGATAAACCTAGTTATTTCTTCATTTCTGCAAAAATTTCTTTGAATTTATCAAAAGAGTTGAAATGTTGGGATGCTCTAGGCTTATGCAACGACGACAGACAGTGACTGTTATTGAAATATGAAAATGTTAGGGTTTCTTGTAATTTCTTTTGAGAGGAGGGTTGAAGATGAAGGAGGCGGAGAGATACGAGGAGATGGTGAACTTATGAGAAAGAGATAAAATGAAAAGAATAGATGGAGGAAAGAGGAAAAAGTTGGTTGTTTATATTTTGATTAAAATAATAATATATTATATATTTAAATATATTCTATATGTTAATATATTATTAAATAAAAAATTTCATTATTATTTAATAATATTAATATAAAGTATATTGTGTATTTTTAATCATAATATTTTTAAAAGTTTATTAAAATTATTATGATTAAAAACTAATATATTATTCTATAATTTTAATAGTAAAAATATTATATGATCTTAATATATTAATTTTAAAATAATATTTTTAACATTTTATAACATTAAAATATTATTGAATTAAGGTATTATTAAACATTTTTATAATACTAAATAAAATTTAGTTAATTAAATATTATTTTATAACTCAAGAGTAAAATTAACATTTATTTTTTTGTTTATTCCTCACATATTCCTTAACACCATTCTAATAAACCAAATAATGTACTACTATTTCTCATCTATTACATTCTTGTCAACCAAAATACATAATACCTATTACGTCTCAATTTCATTCTCATTGAATATATATTTAATTCCTCTTCTATTCTAGCCTAACTAGCCAAATATATTGTAAATTCATTGTCATTCGAACCTCTCACTTAACACTCCATACAAGTTTGATCATCATCATCGCACATTAAACTCATCATTTCCTTATTTTTTGAAACTAAAGATTCCAAAATAAAAAAAATTTATTTTTTATTTTTTAATAAATTTTATAATTTTTTAAACAGTTTTATGTTTTATGTTTTAATAATTTTAATATAAATTTCTATTACTTTACTATATATATTTTAAATTTTTATAATTTCTAAATTTTTTTATAATGTTTTAGTACCTTTTAGCTTAAATAATTAAAAAATCAATTAAGCCCTTAAAATCAGAGCAATTGGTTGCTCACTTTTAAAATTGACAAATATTAAATTACTTCACCGCATTCTGTAAGTGCATTAAAAAAGTAGATGCTAGTCACAAGTTTTAAAGTTGTATCGTACCTAATATAAGAATCAAACTTTAACCACTAATTAAGGTAAAAGAAACCATTACCATCTCACAATTTATGATTGATTAATTAATTTTGTATTAAGAAATTAAGTGATTATAAATTTTGACTAACAACTTAATTGATTTTAAAATTATTTTACCAGAATTTTTAAGTCAAATCTTTTATTTTTCCTTTAAATTTATTAAACTCTAAAATTTTGAAATCTCGCATAAAACAGACGGATAAAAAATAAAAACTTAATTGAGGGTTTCAAAACTCCAAGAGAAAAATTGCTCTTTTCTGTTTTTATCTGAAGTGGATATTTATTAGTTATAGACGAAGCAAATCCTGAAACGCCACTTGGCATACTCATGCTTCACGCAACGAGTAGCTGCTGGCGTTAAAACTCGAATTTAAATCTCATTGATATCAATAATTAATAAACAACTCATACCCTTTATCTCTAATTTTTTTTAAAAAAATAAAAAATAAATGTTAACTTAATGATAAAGGAATTTTAAATCTTGGTATAAATTAATTATAAAAATTAACTTGAATGATTTTACCTGTTTTGATCATATTAATGGCAAAAAAATTCTAAACCTCCAATCTTACTATTAATGTAAAATGAAACAAACGTGATAAAGATGAAAGCCAAACTTCCTCTCATGGAGTCATTTTCGTCAGATATTGAGTAAATGCCGCGTGGAAGAGCGTTTGGCTTTGGACAGGACAGCTCTGTCGTGGCTTTGAATGTGGAAAATTTGGGTGTTGTCCCAATTAATTTAAGATTAAGATGCAATGGGGGACCCTATCTTATAACAACCTTTAATTTAATTAGAAAATGAAAAATCAACGTTACATTTAGCTTTTTGAATTAAGGCTGCTGAATAAGCAATGATGGAGTGTAGGTAATATGCCATGTTTTTTACCTTTACCTTTAACGTCCCAAATATCCATTTGCCTAATCTTTGTTACATCAAGTACCCCAAGTTACGTTAAGCTTTATAGCCATTAGTCTAATTATGGGACGATGGTCCCATCGCTATAATATTAACTGCCTAAATTTTGATATGTGAATTTTAGATATATAATTTTTATTTAATTTAATTCTCACAAATCATTATTATTATCTTTTTTTAATAATTGAGGTAAAAATATTCAAATTATAATGTTACAACACAAATATTCTTGTCACTAAATTTAGAAGTTATTATTACTATTAATATAATAATATTTGATGTTTACATATTATATACAAAAATAATTATATATATCTAACATAAAATTAAATATAAATATTTATTTTTAATTTATATAATTAAATTAAAATATCGTATTCGTATATATGTTTGAATTATAATTAAAATTTTATTTTTATAATTTTAATTTATATCTCCAATTACACATTTAATCAAATAGAAATTCAAATTCAAATTCAAATTAATTTATACAATCTATATACAATCATTCACAATTACCGTATCAAAATTCGAAATCAACCGTATACGATCCTACTTATCCCGCAAGTCATTGAAACAAATAATAATAATAAAAACAATCACGTCTTCTAAAAGGGGTAGTTTGGGAAAGCTAACAAAATTAAGTATTGAAAAGAGACTTCTATACTCATTTTAAATAAAAACAAAAAAGTGTCGAAAATTACATACCCTTTGCCAAACAGCTTCCTTTTCCTCGCTATTCATGAAGAAATCATGTCATTTTCAGTATTATCACCCTATATATATAAACCCTTCAAACTCTCCCCCCTCCAAAAAAAAAAAAACAGGTATACAACTACAAGGCCTTGGGCGTGAAGCAGCAGCATTTGCAACTTGCAAATCTGCCAAATAAAAAAAACAAAAAAAAAAAGAGAGAGAGGGTGCGAATTAGGTTTACAAATATGGAGCAAAAGAAGATCAACCATGAAAACAACAACAACAAAGCAGCTATAAGAGATGAAGATGGATATAAAGGCGTCCCAATTCATAGCCAAGTGATGAAGATAAAGCGAGAGTTTGAGAAGATCAAGCACCCGTCATTGCAACAAGCTGATATGAGACGAGTGCTTCGGGAGATCACCAGGCAACGCTCCCGTTCCCCTCTCGGATTAGCTGAAAGACCTATAGCTGTTGGCCATTCCTAGAAACTTCCATCACCTTGTAGAAGCAAAAGTAAGAGGAAATAGTTACTTTCATACCCACCAACAGCTTTTTAGGATTAGATTGGATTTTTCTGTTCTTTTTTAATCACGCCCCTGTTTATGGATCTATCTGTTGTGGATATGTTTATGGAGAAAACACTTCCTCTGTTTCTCCCCTATATTAATTAATAACTTAAAAGGTCTTCTTGTTTGAATTAAACATTTAAACCAGCTAAGCTCCCTCTGTTTCTGGAACACAGTTTGGTTTATAGCAAATCACCTCTCTGTTTTTGGTACCCACTCCTCTTTTCCTACTCAAACATAAAAAAATATATAGGGCAGACACCGCAACGGATGCACCAAATCTAACCACCAGGTAAAACAAGTCAATTACTTAAACCGAAAGGAAAAGATTTGATGTGTGGGGGTGATAACAAGAAACAGAACCAAGTGCCAAAGAAGGAGCAAACTGTAATTACCGTTTCCATACCATAAGAAACTCGTGGTGGTTCTCCTTGGATCTTCAGCCTCCTTATGAGATCTATCATGACATCTATAATCAGGTCACTACACCGATTATAGATAGCACAACTCTTAAAACACTCTTATAAGCATCCTTGTACACTATGTTACTCCAAGTCTCCAACATGATTATGTGCTTAACACATGCATTTTCAATTTTTCTATGACAAAATATGTTTTAAGTACAATGAAGTTAAGTATCGACCATTACAACATCATGGATATTTGAAGGGGTAATTCAACCAAAGAGTATCAAGTGAGCCACTAAGCCTCAAGACTAACACAATGCATCACCCTATTACCTAAGCGGTCAACCCGTGCAATTCACAACTTAATGGTATGTATTAATAAAATAAAAAATAAATTTAAATATAATATTTAAATATGTTATAAGTTGTTTCTAATAATTTTGTTAATTTATTATTTTTGAATTAAATTAAACATTTTGTTAATTTATTATTTTTGAATTAAATTAAACATTATGGTATTACATAATATAATATTTAAATAATATAATAAAAATAGTATTTATAGTATTACATAATATTTTGCTTTAGTTTTTAAAAACATGTTATGGTATGATACCAAATATCAATTTTCTAAATTGTGAATACAAATGTTTTAAAAGCTTATAGACAATGTGAAAGCAAGCTATGGCTTCACCAAGAATATGGCCCAGTAAAGATAATTCCTCACAGAAACTAGTAAGTTGGAGATTATACAATAAGCATCAGACTAAATTATAATATTATCAAAACCTTGATCTCTACCAAGTTTTAGCCCAACAAATGATGGCATCATTTTCCACCATGCTACCATCAATCATCTCAGCTAATCTCTTTCTGCACCTGCCTAGGATCAGCCCGTCATGACGCCTATGCCCGATGCGTGGTCTCTTGCAACGAAGGAGGCATCTGCGTTGATCTTCAAAGTTTGTCCCTCCAATGCCTTCATCTAACCTGTCTTCGGCAATGGGGCAAGGCTAGCTGTTTAGTCAAATTATGAATGTGGAACTCTTCTTGTAATTCTCTTGTATAATCAAGAGCCACAAGCGGTGGGGTTTGTTTGCCAAAGAGCACCTCATTGTTACCAGTGTTCCAAAGATACCATAAGAGTACCAAGAGACTTGTCAAAACATCTCCGTCCAATATTCGGTTGGACTGCTCCATCCAATCCATGCACCTGGAAACAGTAGACAACACCAAAGCCACTAAAATTTGACTGTTGCACTTGCAGCATCCATAAGAGCTGCATCATATTTGAGCTCAGTGTAATCATATGGATTTGACAGCAAAAATGTCCCACTTGGGCATTTCATCAAACACTAATTGACATGAACTTAATTAGCATCTTGTTGGTGCGGATTTCAGCCATTTGATTGGAGCTATGGTTTGCACATATCAACCAGAGGAAGCATCGCTGTGGATTCCATCTGAAACTTTCCCCCTACACAACTGTAATGCCCTGTATGAGACTGCCGACATTGAATTTATACCTAACTGCATAGTTGAATCCGATTTACAATACATAAATATAAATAAATATTGATATATTAATAATTTGTGTTAGTGTTGATATGATTGTATTTTTTTGAACATACAAGAATTATCCAAAATAACCATTAAATTCCATAGAAAGAGAAGTTGATAGTAATCAAAATATACACAAATTCATAAGACCAATATAAGAAAATAAAAATAAAATAAAAATAAAAACAAGCTGCTGCTATGGAATAAGCAGATTGATACCCAGAAAAAAAAAACCAGAGCATCAGTTGATTTAGACAGCAACATCTCTCTTAGAATCCATGGAAACAAAGGTGGCTCCAGCCATCATCATAACCTTATACTCTTCGAAATCAATCATCCCATTTCCATCATTGTCGACTCCACTTATCATCTTCCTACACTCTGCGATCGAACATTCTTCTCCGAGGCTCTTAAGAACCTCGTGGAGTTCCTCAGCTGAAACCCAACCATTCCCGTCAATGTCATACACCGAGAAAGCGTCCTTCAAGTTCTCCAAAACCTCTTCCGAGTCGACTCCTTTGGTGTTCAACTCGATGAACTCGTTGAAATTTATGAACCCATCACCGTCGGCGTCGAATTCTTTGATCATGTTGTGGAGTTCTTCATCGGAGGGGTGTTGACCGAGTGATTTCATAATGGAACCCAGTTCGGAGGCTGAGATCTTACCGTCTCCATTCGCATCGAACTTTTTGAACACTTCTTCGATTTCTTGGAGTTGGGTTTGGGTAAAATTTCGCACGGGAGATTGAATAAACAATGATCCACTTGAAGAGACAGTTGGAGAATCAGTTGAATTTCTAGAACGCAGCTTCTTTTTCCTATTGAAAATCGACCCAAATCCCATTAGATTGTGATTTTTTTTTTGTATAAAAAACTCAACAACAAATAAAAAAACGGTTTTGAAATAGATAAAAAGATGAGATGAGTGGATTATATATACTGAACAAAGGGAAATTCCATCCCATACGGAATTATAAGTTGAAACGGAAAAAAATGGGCTTTTGATTTTGCAGATAATTGTTGATTGCTAAATATAGAGGAGGGGAATGGGGATGTGTTACTGGCTGGGTTTGCTATAGAGGGAGTTTAGGCGGTGATTACTACACCCAATTTGTGGAGAAAACGGAACTTGGAAGCATGTTGTTGGGCAGTTGAATATTTGAATTTCCTATTTTTTTGTAATCAATTTTACTTTTTTTTTTCTTTTTAAATGCTATATTTAGATAGATGATATTTTATCTTTTAAAAAATAGATCATATTTTATATAGTACACTGAGCTTATAACAGGTTTTTTTAAAAAAAAATTGAAAATATTAAAAGTTATATTATTTTTATAATGTTTTTTAAGAGTTATTAACTAAAATAGCCTTTTTTTTTTTACAAAGGCAAGAAGTAATATTATGGCCAGGAGAAGTTAATGAAGACTTTGGATGCATATGTTGCTCATTGTTTTGCTTCTTTTTTTGTGTTGCTAGTTATTTGCAGTTTGTTGTTGGATAGTGACCAAATGGAGGAGCTGTCGGATGTCTTCAAGTGTTGGTTAAAGCTTACATCCTACATTCATGCACCCAAGTATAATGTTGACTCATTTTCCATCCTTGTTGAGAAGCCTACAATAAGTGATATTATGAGCTTTGAGAGGAAAAAGAATAGGACATAGAATAAGGATCCTAGCATGGAGCTTGCTTGTAAATTTGTGACTTTTGATAAACATAAAATTGAAGCCCCTGGGATCCTGAACAATTATTGCTCCGTCTATCATGACATTTTGGTTCTCCTATACTGTGCATAAGAAAAGAGTTCAATAACGAGTTGATTCTCCGATGTCAAGAGATCTTTGGGCCTTTGGTCGAATGGCTAGGGGAGTGTCAGAGGTGTAAATGTTGAGTATAGATAGATAAAGATCATTAATCCTTTTGAGGGCAACAATAGGATTGGGATTAGTTTATCGAAATATGAGCTCATTTCTTACTTTCCAAATGGTCGAGAGAATACATGCCAAAAGAGAGTAAAATCTCATTGAATCAACGGAATTTATGTCATTAGATTGAAACCATTGGAGAATCCAATTGGAGATGGAAGAAACATTAAGAGAATTAGGGCGAAGAAAGAGAGGGAAACCAAACCAAATGGCCCTAGCAAACTTACATTCATGGGAGAGATGTTTAATAGTTCCCTTGTTGGTGGTACAAAAAGGGCATAAGTTATCATTTGAAGAAAATCTTCTTGAGAGGAGGACTTTTGTAAGGAGGCGATTGTTGGCAAAATCCGATTATGAAAATAATTTACTATTATAGCGGAAGTTAACACCCTCCACCCGACCCGATTCTCCTTATCCAGGCTTCGGGTATTACTTCACATTAACTTAACGAAATTCACAAAACCATTGACAAAAATTATTTATTGGAGACATTTCTCATTAAATTGATTATAATTCCATATTTAAAGAACAAAGGAAAGTATTTTCACATAACATAGTGTATAGTATTTGCACATGACATAGCGTATCAATCTTGCAAAATTTTAATTCAACTTATAAGTTACAAAAGACAGACTCTATGGTGTTTGTCGTGTTTACAAAATGAATTTGCCTAAACTCATTTCGCATGAGGTTTGCCCATCATCGCCCTAGGACACGCAGAGAATTGTAGTTGATAATTGTGGCTCATCTGCCCTTTTTAAAATATGCCATGGCCAAGGACATCCTCCAGAATTTACATATTAGAATTCACGTTTACTATCATGATGAACTTCATCATATACCACTGCGATGACCAAACTCACAACTTAACCTCTCCACACTCATAGATACTTCCATTTCTCCCAAATAATTTTTAATAATATATTACATATTCAATATGCACACATTCAGGTAAGCTCGTTCATCTTCTTAACCTAAGCATTCTTCATTACATGTTTCATATACATCAACACAGTCATATCTCACAGGACACATTCCAAACATACTTATTTTCAGCAATAATTCATGCACTCATTCACTGTTTCTGCAACATCATTCACAAGAGATTATTCTAGAGAGACTTATAGGAGTCGATATTAAGGACTCACCTATGACTCACCTACTATAGCTACCAGCTTTAGCCTTCAAACATCCAATTCGAACCAGCAACAACTGTAACAACCCGTTTTCAGTGAAATCGGAATAGTGGCTTCAAGACCACAAATCTGAGTTAGAAAGAAAATTTATTTTAATCATATTTCATGGTCTGCATTATGATAGAAAAGACGTATGAAAATTTCGATAAAATAATTTTACCTATTACATGTTTAATTATAGAAAGGACCAAATTGCATAAAATGAAAAAGTTGAGTTCTAGTAGTTATAAGTATCATATAGCTATGGAATTCAAAAATTGAGGTCCTTATATGGTAATTAGGTCATTAAGAAAAGTGAGTAGATATTTTTTGATGATTCATCCATGGAAAATTAGAAAAAGCAAAGGACTAAATTGGAATTTAGAATAAATAAAGATGATAATAGTTTAATATCATCTTATTTCATCTTCATCCCCAAATTAAAATACATGGAACCCCTAGGAAAGAGAAAAAGATTCAAATAAGCTTTCTTGGCTTAATTGGGTAAGCATTCTTGTCCAATTTTTACTAGTTTTTATATTTTCGAGTTAATAATAGCTTAATATATCTATTTTGTGGATTAATTTGTAAGGATATCAAAGTATGAAAAATTTTCCATAGATATCCTGAAATTTTGAAATTTATGGTAGAAAATAAAAGGTTGTTGATAGATAAACAACTTTTACAAAGAGAATTTTGATGAAATTATGATTTAGGGACTAAATTGAAAAATGGTAAAACCTATGAAAAAATTATAATTTTTTTGAAATTCATGGGCTGTTATTGTAACATGTAAAATTTAGTTAGGCTTGAAATAAGGATTAAATTGTATGAATTTCAATTTCCGAGCCTAGGAGCGAAATTAAAATTAATTAAAAGTTTAGGGGTAAAATGGTAATTTTGTCTAGGAAATGAATTGAATTCAAATGAGTATGAAATAGATTAAATTTATGTTAAATTCATTTATTTAGATCCAGAAAGACCAAATAAAAAGTTAGATAGAGGAAAAGAAAAGGTGACGGATTAGTAGATTACCATATACAAACAAGTGTCGAGGTAAGTTCGTGTAACTAAATTGTGTTTGTTTATATTTTTGAATTGAATGCTATATGTATGAATTGTGTAAATGCCATTGATGTGAAATTGAATACATGATCGATAAAGCTATATAAATGTTAAGTCCCATATAAATAATGAAATTTGATGGATACAGTATTTTCCCGTATTTATTGTAGTCCTACATATGTTGCGGACATTATAGCTCAGACGAGTATCCTATTATAAGCCCTCTCAAGCGTCTTGTTATATAGTTCCTACAAGTATCCTGATCGGTAGTGATCCTACATGTGTTGCGCACTACCGTAGCTCTTTGTGAGCGTCCTGTTACACAATTCGATCGATTGTGATCCAGAATTTATTGCGGACACAAATGCAGCTTTTCGTGAGCATCCTGATATAGGCTCTTTCGAGCTTCTTGACATGGCTCGCTTGAACTCACTATTATGCTATCCAGAGCTCCCTATTAATAACTCTTTGGAGTTACCTGTTAAGCTCAATGAGCTTCCTGATTAAAACTCTTATGAGTTTCCTGTTTAGCTCGGATAAGCTTCCTGACACATGGCTCACATGAGCATCCTGTTACATGGCTTGAGAGAGTGCTTTTTGATTATGTGCCCTGATTGTGTACCCTTGAATACAAATTAACGGATTTATAGTTTTGTACACTTTGAGTGTACTACTGATATATCCATCGATATTTCAAATAAATTCAACAAGTAAAGTTTTAACATGTCTAAACTAAACTTGAGATGACTTGTTAAGGAAATGTATGAGTTATGTGAAAATACGATATGAAAGGATTATATATATGAAAGTTATTACCTGATGAGCTCATCATCATTATTATTTGAAAAGTATTTAGAAAATTTATAACTAACTTGCCTAATTGAGTGAATGTGGTTAGGCAATTAGCCAAATTGATGGGATGCATGTTATTGATATGCTTATTTAATATGAACATTATTGGTAAGTGAAATTCCTGTTATACGATCTTACTAAGCATTAAATGCTTACTAGGTTTTCTTTTCTCTGTTTTATAGTACTCGAAAGCTCATAAAGGTTGGAGAGCGGTTGGAACATTATCACATTATCCTCCTCCTTGTTTTGGTATAAATGTTTTGGTTGTAATTAGCCATTGGAATGGCTAGTGATGACATATTTAATATATTTATGCATGAAGTTATATCATGTTTGTAATGTGAGTATGCTTGGATTAGTAACTTAGATATAATCACACTTGGGTAAGTATATGTTTAGAAAAGGGTAAGATGAATACTAGAAAGTGTGAGCAAACATGTCATGTATAAAACTTGAATATTAGTTTGATTTCCTTGAATTGGTTGTTGAATATATTGAAATATTGATGTAGGTGCAAGGTAAAAAGGAGTAAGAAATAAGGCTTGGAAAATGGCCTTATTTTGATCACACAGCCATATACACAAACGTGTGGTTTGGCCGTGTGTCCCCAGCATCTTAAAAATTTAGAAACAGAATGTTCAAAATTGGTCACATGGGTAGAGACACGGGTGTGTGTCTCAGCTGTGTGAGTCACACAGCCCAGCATACGGGTATGTGACATGGTCGTGTGAATCCTGCACCTAATTTTTGAAAATTAAATTTTCCACAAGGCCTAAAACACAGGCTTGTGGATGACCGTGTAACCCAAGTCAGAAAGTTACACAGGTAGGGACATGGGCTGGGACACAGTCGTGTGTGTAACACCCCTCGCCCGTATCCCTCACCGGAACATGGTTCAAGGTGTTACCCGACTTAAACTCAGTCAATCACACAAAAACCGTGCTGAAAGATTTCAATCAATTTAAAAATTTTCTTTTCACATGCTATCTATCCCATATATGAGCTTACGAGGTCCAAAACATTAAAACCCTATACATGCCATAGACTCGAAATACCAGGATTTACTTACATCGATAACGTGAGCTCGACAGTGTGATAATATCTCCGGCGAACTCCAACCCGAGCAGGTAACTGAAGTCAACAATCTATAAAACAGAGAAATGTAACAACGGAGTAAGCTTTCATAAGCTTAGTAAGTCTTAAGCAATGCAAACAAATAAACACAATTATACTTCGATTATTTAATTTCTTAAGAGGCCAAATTCTAGGGATATTGCCATCTGGCCGAATATACACAAGCGCATAATGCACGTTCAACATTCTTATCACACTTAATCTGAATTCATATAACATATTTAAATCAAATGCCCTCACATACTTTCACACCCTGCCAGGTGTATCATGATCATAGGTATAGTTTTAACATTTATTCACGTACGTATCACATTACTCACTTATGATTCCCTTCAAATCAAACTCACATCTGAGTACATACTGCGTACCTGGCCCACTTTACGTATTAAATGTATTCATTTGACAATCTAGCACGAGGTACCTTAGTCATAGGCTTTTCTCAAATCACCGGCATTTCGCCTACTAGGCTCGAGGCCCGATATCATTTCACCGGCTTTATAGCCTGCTAGGCTCGAAAGCCCGAATAGTATCTTACCGACATTATAGTCTGCTAAGCTCAAAGGCCCGAATAATCAAATCAACAAGTTCCATATAACATATTCATATGAATTGAGTACTAACATCATTCGAGCATATATAATTATACATCTCAAACACTTTTCTTTCATCTCATTTTCACACTTAACATTTGATAGCTTATGCATAACATTTCACTCACATTCATTTCAAACTTATCATTCGATTATAAAAGCACATTGCATATTTACCAACATGTTACTTGCCATTAGGCCATATAAGCATGATACAATACACTATCATTTCATCTTTAACATTCGGCTAAACCCTTATCTTACAAGGAACACCGAATTCACATAACATATCATTTCACCGGCATTACACCTGCTAGGCACAAAGGCCCGAATACACATCACCGGCGCGAAGCCTGCTAGGCCCGAAGGGCCGAATGCACATCACCGGCACGAAGCCTGCTAGGCACGAAGGCCCGAATATAATACCAGCACTAGGCCTGCGGGATTTATCCCTAATATAATACCAGCATGAAGCCTGCGGGATTTATCCCGGATATAATACCAGCACGAAGCCTGCGGGATTTAACCCGGATATAATACCAGCACGAAGCCTGCGGGATTTAACCCGGATATTTTACCATCACGAAGCCTGCGGGTCTTTAAGCCCAGATACACATCAAATATCATGCATATTTAATCATATATTAACACATCTCATTCAACATATCACATTCCCATTTCACCATTCAAACTTAACCCATAGTGACCATTCGACTATAAGTCATATGCATAAATTATTTATCGCGCAACTTAGTTCAAGTAGAACCAAAAGGTCATGATTCATATAATATATACATATTGCTCACTGATTCGCACACAACCTTTCAAATTAGCAATTATAAGATGGTTCCGCACATAGCCCATCCTTATCGATAATTTATGATGGTTTTACCCTTACTCACATATATGTCATAAGCATTTTTACCTATGCTACTCAATTCACATTCATGATTCAATTCTAATCGATTTAACATGCCTAAGTACATATCGCATGTAATATCCTGATTTTGGGCCTAGTCGGAATAGCGGTTCTGTGACCACAAAATTCGAGATAGAAATAATTATTTTATGATTATTTTGAGGTCTATGATATGATTGCATGATTGTGTGAAAATTTCGTGAAGAAATTTTATGCATAAAGTGCTTAAATTGAAATTAGGGACTAAATCGAATAAATTGTAAAACTTGCATTTTAGAAGTTTCTAGTATGAAATTGTTTTGAAATATTAATTAGGAGGTCTTAAATAGCAATTTTACCAATTTATAAGTCTATGGACAAAAATTGGACATGGATGGAATTTTTGGAAAGTTTAGTAGTAAGGGCATTTTGGTCATTTAGGGGTAAAATGAATTAAAATACAAAATTAAAAGCCAATTTTGCTCATCTTCAACCCCATGGCCGAATATAGCAAGGAGAAACCATGGCTAGGGTTTTTCAAGCTTCCAAGCTCGATTTTAAGTCCGTTCTAGCCTCGTTTTTAATGATTTTTACGTTTTTGGAGTCCTAGTAGCTCGATTAAGCTTATGCTAGCAATAATTCAACCTAGGGTTCATATTTGGAAAAATACCCATAGGTGAAATTCGTGTATTTTGGTGTTTTTATGATATAATATGAGGTTTTAAATTATGTTAGACAACTTGTACTACTCGGTTTTAAGTGAAAACGAACAAAAGGGCTTAATTGGTAAAAATACCTAATAGTCATAAGTACATGTTAGAGTGAGACTTTGATGTTACCATAGAAGGGAAAAATGATCAGCATGTCATAAAACATAAGAAAATAGGCTGAAGTTTAATTTATGAGCTTTGGGGCAAAAGTGTAAATATGCGAAAGTTTAGGGGCAAAACTGTAATTTTTCCAAAATATGATTTTGGGTCAATTTGAATAATGTGAGTCCAAATTAGACTATATTTTAAATGATAGAGCAAGGAAAACTAAAATTCAGGCTAAAATGGGGAAAATACCAAGTTGTGGACGAAATGGTAAAAGTAGCCATTTTCGCATACGAGGTAAGTTCATGTGTAAATGTAGTAACATAATTGTCATTTTAAGCGATTTAATGTTGTTTATATGATATGATGCTGATTATTATCATGAAATATTATGCTTTGTGGTTATTGTTGAATAATATGTAATTATGTGAATTACTTGATGAGTATGAACTATCACCGAAGTATCAATTTCGATATTTCGTGGAAGATGGCAAAGATGTGTGATCGAGGAAAACGCCCATTTGAACCTTAAGAATAGATTAGGATACAAGTGACATGTCACTAGGATGGTTGAGCATCTGAACTCGTTGAGTTGAGTCCGAGTTCACTTATGGATGCAAATGTCCGAACTCGTTGAGTTGAGTCCGAGTTCGTGAGATGTAACTAGGCATCCGAACTCATTGAGTTGAGTCCGAGTTCACTCATGGATACAAATGCCCAAGCTCGTTGAGTTGAGTCCGAGTTCACTTATGGGCGGGTTACATGGTAGCTTGGCTACATATGTGGCACTTATGTGCAAACTTTCCATGAATCCGAATTATATTCTGATGTGTTCAACGGGTAAAATTCTACTCAAATGGAGGAATACTCAAGATGAAAGGGACGTATTGGTAAGTGTTGTGAAATGAATACTTTGAACAGGTATGTACTTAACCCTCGGGTTGAAAACTCTATATAACAACAATATGGTAAGATGATAAATGAAAATGTGATATGAATGTCTCGGTGATGATTATGCAAATGATGTTTTATGTTTGCGTATATAGTTGTGTTACTTTCTATTTGCATGTGAGCTTACTAAGCATTTATGCTTACTCCCTCCTTTTCATTCCTTGTAGTGTTGACAAGCCAGCTCGGAAATCGGGAACGGTCGGAGGCACACTCACACTATCCGTATACCATCTTGGCACAATGGCTTGTATATTTTGAGTATGGCATGTATAGCATTATAATCATTTTGTATATATGGTCTTATGATATGGTTATTGAGTGGTATGGAAATGCTTGGTAATGATTAGCCATTGGAATGGCTAATCATGATCATATTTAGTGTTATGTATGCTAAATTGCTAGTTAATCCATGGAAACCATGAAATAAGTAAAATTTACCATAAAATAGATTCAGACAGCAACAGTGATGCGAGTTTGAAAAATCATTAAAAATAGTAGAGATACAATTAGATGATGAATTAAATATTGAATTGAATAATTATGAGTCTATTTTCATATGGATGGAACAAAACAGGTATATGAGTTATATTTTATGAGATGTTTAAATTTTTGTGAAATAAGGCCAGAGCGATTTCTGGATCCCCTGTTCTGAATTTGGAAATTCACCATAAATTTTTAAAAGATAATTAGAAGTCATGATTTATATGTACAGATTCCTTATTGAGTCTAGTTTTATTAAAAACAAACGGAATAGTCATTGAAACTCTGTACCGGGAGATATCTGATTCGTAATACACAGAGGTCAGAGCAGTCAAACTCTGAAACAGGGGAGACTTTAACTAATAAAATGTACTAATTTGCTAGACCAAAAATTCTAGAAAAAAATTAGTAAATAGATATATGAGTCTAGTTTTAGGGAAAATTTACGGAATTGGATTTCGAGTTTTGGAAATCAAGATATGAATTTTTAAGCGATTATGACGCAGATTGCTAGCTTGACTGAAAATTTTAAAAATAAATTGTTTGAGTTGTTTAAGTAATGAATTAAGTCTGTTAACACCTCGTGTTCGACTCCGGCGACGGTCTCGGTAAGGGGCGTTACATCGCATACCTGAATAATTTACTTTACGGAACAAATCCACATATCGTATTAGCCCATAGTCTTAGAGCACCACACTTTTAATGGTTTACCTCATCGAAGTTCACATTTAATCACTTTAGTGCCAAGCCATATTCGGCTACCACAAAGGACTAAATAATAATAATTTTATACACATCATGGTTTCCTTTAAGTATTTTCTTAATCACAAATCGTGATATCTCCACCAGCACATATACGGCATAGTTTATTCATTGTAACACTCATTTAGTGCATCAAATTTCCAAATCCAATTCAACTTAAGCATAATAGCCATAATCGGCTTATAGCCTTAAATCATTACATATTCGGCACATTAACTAAATAAAATTTACATTCCCTTTACCATGTTAATTTAACTCTTGGGCATATAAAAAGGAATCAAGCTTAAACACTTAAGAACTTACCTCGAATGTTTCTGAACGATTACAACGACTATTCGATTACTTTCTCTTTTCTCTTATCCGAATTTGCCCCTCTATGTTCTTGAGCTTAAAATTTAAAGATTTTAAACTAGTCATTCAACTATTCAAGCATCACTTTCAAAATATAATATATATATTCAACTTTCACACCTACTGATCATAATAAGCAACTCATTAACAAATTTTTGTCAATGTTTACCACATAATCATAATTTCACTGCAAGCTGTCTTCCTGAGCAACAGTCACTAAATCATTTATAACTGGAGCTACGAAACTCCAAATCAAGTGCCGTTAATTTTCTCTGAAACATATATCTTTTACCAATAAAATTTTCAGGATTTTTGGTTTGGCCAATCAATACCAGATTTTTCTTAAAGTTTCCCTTATTTCACTGCTTGACTAATCTGACCACTCTTCACTACGAATCAAATTTCTCATTGTACAGAATTCAAAATATGTTCTCGTTTATTTTATTTGAAACTAGACTCATTAAGATTTAATTACATAATTTATTCAGCTTCTAACTCATCTCCCACAATTTATGGTGATTTTCCAAAATCACATTACTGCTGCTGTCCCAAGCAGATTTATTACCAATTCACTTTTTCACACATACCTTGCATGCATGTTATTTAAACGTGCATATCACAAATCAATCATCACATACCTATAACTTCACTTAAGCATAATCTTCCTTTCATCATTTTAAAGCACAACATTACTCAATATTATCCAAGTTCACATTCGGCCATAATACACATAACATGTTAGCCGATTTTCCCCCTTAGCATCTAAGGCACATGCATGCTCATTTGCTTGGCTCAACTTCATCTATTCTCCATTTTTTATCAAAAGAACATGAAACAACAACCATTTCTCTCATTTCCATTCATGATCGAATGCTCACAACACAACCAAAAATCAAAAATATGCTTCATGGGTTAAGGTAGAAACAAGAAAAACCCATGAACATCAAAATAGAAGCAAAGCACCATGAACTCACCTTGGATTTTCTTCCCCAAGTGACTGAACATTCAAGAGCTCTTTTCCTCTCCTTTCTCTTCTATTTTTGGCTACCATGAACAAGGATGGACAAACTTTTCCCTTCCATCATTTTGTTATTTTTAGTCTTTATTTTATGACATAAAATGACACATATCAATTAGTACCATAACTTCATGTCTTAAATTATTATTATCTAATGCACATATTGCTTCCCACCAACATCATGGCCGGCCACTACACATAAAACGGGGAGTTTGACATGCAAATCCTCCCATTTTACACTATAAATTATTTGCCCACTACAATTTGGCCTATAGCATTTTCAAAAATTTTCACATAGGTCATATTTCATAATTTTACTCTCAAATGACAAAATCAAAGCATGAAATTTTCACACATGCACTTTCACATATAATAAACACAGAGTATAACATTTAATTATTTCTGTGACTTGGTTTTGTGATCCTGAAACCACTTTCCGACTAGGGCCAAATTAGGGCTGTCACAACTCTCCCCCCCTTAGGAATTTTCGTCCCCGAAAATCTCACCAGAAGAAATAGTTTCCACTTTAAAAACGTTTTCGCCAAATTCTCGGAATCACAATTTTCCATGCTTCACATGTATCTCTTTTTACCAAAAATCCAGAACTTTGGTCTACACCAACAGATCACATCATAGATACTTTAGTCACTTCATCAAATAAAACCTTGCACATGCAAACCCCATCTTACCAATCTTTCCTCGTCAGATGATAAATCATAATCCAATAAGATTTCTCTCTTAGAAAATAATAAAATTTTTGATTCAATTTGGATAGAAATTCTATCTCACAACCACTTCTATAATACCACTGATTTCTTTTATTCCATATACTTGTATAATCTATTACAACTCAGATAAACAAACATTTCACAATCGGAGTTCATATAAAGATCCTTTACATAACCTTTAACCCATCTGTATACTTATTCCATATCAAAACAATAATAACATCAACAAAAATCTTATATGTCCAGATATCCAAAATCAAATAACTGTTACTCTGAAC
Organism: Gossypium hirsutum; assembly: GCF_007990345.1. Lineage (NCBI taxonomy): Eukaryota > Viridiplantae > Streptophyta > Magnoliopsida > Malvales > Malvaceae > Gossypium > Gossypium hirsutum. The sequence continues at coordinate 87,136,221 of NC_053424.1, forward strand.
TCATTTTGAACTATCACATCTCATATACTTTTATAAGATGGAATACCATTTAATAGAAACAGAAGAATAACATCGTATGAATTTATCCTCAAATTTATTCCGATCATACTACAATGAAATCTTATAATAATAACACTGATAAGGGGGTGGGGTCGTTAAGCCTCGAAAGGAACCTTCATATTTGTATACACAGATAACTTTATCACTCATCACAATATTACGCACATTGATTCAAACATTTCAAATTTCCAATTCGTTATAGATACAATTTCACATATCTCAGTAATACACGTAACTTTATTTCAAGTGAATATTAGCAAAACATAAGTGAATTTATCACAATCCACACTTTCATTTCTCTTACTCAAGTTACCAATAATGTTTTATCAAGTTTTCACATTTAGTATTGATCACTTGTCAATATTTATCACATCGAAAAACATCTTACGGTTTTGAGTACATCGCTTACTTGATGCCATAGTCCAACTACGGTCTTATACTAGCTCTGCTCTGCCCGTGCTGATGCCTATTCCCGATAGGTCTTATACTAGCACTCATTGGGCTGTGCCGATGCCTATCCTAGATAGGTCTTAAGCTTAGTACAAGTCGAGCCGATGCCACGTCCCCTGACGGGTCTTACACTAGCTCATCTGTCTCATGTATTGCCATGGTCCAACCATGGTCTTTTCCGTCAATTTATTAGTGAATGATCGTACTCATTTCCTGCGTTCCACCCAATTTGATCTTTCATTACCATTTACTTTATACAATCTTATACATATTTTTTACACTGACGCACACATATCATAAACTTCTTTTCATACCTTTCAATTCTGTCATAGCACAAATATATTACAATCAGTTCAATAGAATTTTCGGATCAATTAATAATAGCTCGGTTGAAACACATCATTACCTGAGCAAAACAATTTATAAGAGCCGGGAGATATCACACTATCACACTTTACTTACGGCATGTATAACTAGACTCTTATACTTGCTATGTTAGTCCAAGAACCGACTAAACCATAGCTTTGATACCACTAAATATAACACCCCTCGCCCGTATCCCTCACCGGAACAGGGTTTGAGGTGTTACCCGACTTAAACTCAGTCAATCACACAAAAACTGTGCTGAAAAATATCAATCAATTTAAAACTTTTCTTTTCACATGCAATCTATCCCATATATGAGCTTACGAGGTCCAAAACATTAAAACCCTATACATGCCATAGACTCGAAATACTAGGATTTACTTACACCGATAACGTGAGCTCGACAGTGTGATAATATCTCCGAAAAACTCCAACCCGAGCAGGTAACTGAAGTCAACAATCTATAAAACAGAGAAATGTAACAAAGGAGTAAGCTTTCATAAGCTTAGTAAGTCTTAAGCAATGCAAACAAATAAATGCAATTATACTTCGATTATTTAATTTCTTAAGAGGCCAAATTCTAGGGATATTGCCATCTGGCCGAATATACACAAGCACATAATGGACGTTCAGCATTCTTATCACACTTAATCTGAATTCATATAACATATTTAAATCAAATACCCTCACATACTTTCACACCTTGACCAGATGTATCATGATCATAGGTATAGTTTTAACATTTATTCACGTATGTATCACATTACTCACTTATGATTCCCTTCAAATCAAACTCACATCTGAGTACATACTGCGTACCTGGCCCACTTTACGTATTAAATGTATTCATTTGACAATCTAGCATGAGGTACCTTAGTCATAGGCTTTTCTTAAATCACCGGCATTTTGCCTACTAGGCTCGAGGCCCGATATCATTTCACCGGCTTTATAGCCTGCTAGGCTCGAAAGCCCGAATAGTATCTTACCGACATTATAGTCTGCTAAGCTCAAAGGCCCGGATAATCAAATCAACAAGTTCCATATAACATATTCATATCAATTGAGTACTAACATCATTCGAGCGTATATAATTATACATCTCAAACACTTTTCTTTCATCTCATTTTCACACTTAACATTTGATAGCTTATGCATAACATTTCACTTACATTCATTTCAAACTTATCATTCGATTATAAAAGCACATTGCATATTTACCAACATGTTATACTTGCCATTAGGCCATATAAGCATGATACAATACACTATCATTTCATCTTTAACATTCAGCTAAACCCTTATCTTACAAGGAACACCGAATTCACATAACATATCATTTCACCGGCATTACGCCTGCTAGGCACGAAGGCCCGAATACACATTACCGACACGAAGCCTGCTAGGCACGAAGGCCCGAATATACATCACCGGCACGAAGCCTGCTAGGCACGAAGGCCCGAATACACATCATCAGCACGAGGCTTGCTAGGCACGAAGGCCCGAATACACATAACCGGCACGAAGCCTGCTAGGCACGAAGGCCCGAATATACCTCACCGGCACGAAGCCTGCTAGGCACGAAGGCCCGAATACACATCACCGGCATGAAGCCTGCTAGGCACGAAGGCTCGAAAACACATCACTGGCACGAAGCCTGCTAGGCACGAAGGCCCGAATAGACATCACCGGCACGAAGCCTGCTAGGCACGAAGGCCCGAATACACATCACCGGCACGAAGCCTGCTAGGCACGAAGGCCCAAGTACACATCACCGGCACGAACCCTGCTTGGCACGAAGGCCCGAATACACATCACCGGCATGAAACCTGCTAGGCACGAAGGCCCGAATATAATACCAGCACTAGGCCTGCGGGATTTATCCCTGATGTAATACCAGCACGAAGCCTGCGGGATTTAACCCGGATATAATACCAGCACGAAGCCTGCGGGATTTAACCCGGATATTTTACTAGCACGAAGCCTGCGGGTCTTTAAGCTCGGATACACATCAAATATCATGCATATTTAATCATATATTAACACATCTCATTCAACATATCACATTTACATTTCACCATTAAAACTTAACCCATAGTGACCATTCAACTATAAGTCATATGCATAAATTATTTATCGCGCAACTTAGTTCAAGTAGAACCAAAAGCTCACGATTCATCTAATATATACATATTGCTCACTGATTTGCACACAACCTTTCAAATTAGCAATTATAAGATGGTTCCGTACATAGCCCATCCTTATCGATAATTTACGATGGTTTTACCCTTACTCACATATATGTCATAGGCATTTTTACCTATGCTTCTCAATTCACATTCATGATTCAATTCCAATCGATTTAACATGCCTAAGTACATATCGCATACCTGAATAATTTACTTTACGGAACGAATCCACATATCGCATTAGCCCATAGTCTTATAGCACCACACTTTTAATGGTTTACCTCATCGAAGTTCACATTTAATCACTTTAGTGCCAAGCCATATTCGGCTACCACAAAGGACTAAATAATAATAATTTTATACACATCATGGTTTTCTTTAAGTATTTAATAATCACAAATCGTGATATCTCCACCAGCACATATACGGCATAGTTTATTCATTGTAACACTCATTTAGTACATCAAATTTCCAAATCCAATTCAATTTAAGCATAATAGCCATAATTGGCTTATAGCCTTAAATCATTACATATTCGACACATTAACTAAATAAAATTTATATTCCCTTTACCATATTAATTTAACTCTTGGGCATATAAAATGGAATCAAGCTTAAACACTTAAGAACTTACCTCGAATGTTGCTGAACGATTACAACGGCTATTCGATTACTTTCTCTTTTCTCTTATCCGAATTTGCCCCTCTATGCTCTTGAGCTTAAAATTCAAAGATTTTAAACTAGTCATTATTCGACTATTCAAGCATCACTTTCAAAATATAATATATATATTTAACTTTCACACCTACTGATCATAGTAGGCTTATAAGAAATCAATAAGCAACTCATTAACAAATTTTTGTCAATGTTTACCACATAATCATAATTTCACTGCAAGCTGTCTTCCTGAGCAACAGTCACTAAATCATTTATAACTGGAGCTACGAAACTCCAAATCAAGTGCCGTTAATTTTCTATGAAAATGGACCCATATATCTTTTACCCATAAAATTTTCAGGATTTTTGGTTTAGCCAATCAATACCAGATTTTTCTTAAAGTTTCCCTTATTTCACTGCTTGACTAATCTGATCACTCTTCACTACGAATCAAATTTCTCATTGTACAGAATTCAAAATATGTTCTCGTTTATTTTATTTGAAACTAGACTCATTAAGCTTTAATTACATAATTTATTTAGCTTCTAAATCATCTCCCACAATTTATAGTGATTTTCCAAAATCACATTACTGCTGCTGTCCCAAGCAGATTTATTACCAATTTTCTCTTTCACACATACCTTGCATGCATGTTATTTATATGTGCATATCACAAATCAATCATCACATACCTATAACTTCACTTAAGCATAATCTTCCTTTCATTATTTTAAAGCACAACATTACTCAATATTATCCAAGTTCACATTCGGCCATAATACACACAACATGTTAGCCGATTTTCCCCCCTTAGCATCTAAGGCACATGCATGCTCATTTGCTTGGCTCAACTTCATCTATTCTCCATTTTTTATCAAAAGAACTTGAAACAGCAACCATTTCTCTCATTTCCATTCATGATCGAATGCTCACAACACAACCAAAAATAAAAAATATGCTTCATGGGTTAAGGTAGAAACAAGAAAAACCCATGAACATCAAAATAGAAGCAAAACACCATGAACTCACCTTGGATTTTCTTCTCCAAATGACTAAACATTCAAGAGCTATTTTCCTCTCCTTTCTCTTCTATTTTCGGCTACCATGAACAAGGATGGACAAACTTTTCCCTTCCATCATTTTGTTATTTCTAGTCTTTATTTTATGACATAAAATGACACATATCAATTAGTACCATAACTTCATGTCTTAAATTATTATTATCTAATGCACATGTTGGTTCCCACCAACATCATGGCCGGCCACTACACATAAAATGGGGAGTTGACATGAAAATTCTCCCATTTTACACTACAAATTATTTGCCCACTACAATTTGGCCTATAGCATTTTCAGAAAATTTCACATAGGTCCTATTTCATAATTTTACTCTCAAATGACAAAATCAAAGCATGAAATTTTCACACATGCACTTTCACATATAATAAACACAGAGTATAACATTTAATTATTTCTGTGATTCGGTTTTGTGATCCCAAAACCACTTTCCGACTAGGGCCAAATTAGGGTTGTCACAGTGTGCCTCACATCGAATGCCCACACAGCTTGAGACACGGGCGTGTCATTGGCCGTGTGAGCCACACAGCTTGGCTACACAGGCATGTAACACCCCTAACTCATATCCTTCGCCGAAATAGGGTTACAGAGTATTACCAGAGTTTACAGAACAATTACAGATAATTCATGTTAATTACTATTCAATTTTTGAAACTAGTCATAATGTCCATTGCATGGACCCTCGAGGCCCAATATAAACATTGGAATCGAGGCAGGACTAAATCAGGAACTCAGAGAATTTTTCGAGAAATTTCAAAGATTTGTTTCCTAGATGTAGGGCACACACGCCCATGTGGTCAAGGGACACACCCATGTGACCATAGGACACAGCCGTGCTATAGGCTGTGTCTGACCCCGTGTAACTCTATCACTTGTGCCACACGACCTACCACACTACCGTGTGCTAGGCTGTATGGTTAATTTAATTTTCATAATTTAGGTGAAGGTTTCACACGGCCAAGACACATGCCAATGTTCTAGGCTGTGTATCACACAAGACTGATGTAACACCCTCACCCGTATTCAATGCCGAAATAGGGTTACGAAGCATTACTGAACTTATAAAACATTTAAGCATTCAATTCACATATAGTTTCACATTTCATGCAAACTTTATTCAAACTCAAGCACAATGTCCTTATAACGAGCCTACAAGGCCGTAAACATGCTTTGGGAATGGTTCAGGACTAATTTGATAACTTTGGAAACTTTTAGAATAGTTAATAAATTTTTCTCAAAATAGGGGACACAGACCGGTGTGGCCCAGCCGTGTCTCTCATACGACCAACAGATACGCCCATGTCACAGGTCGTGTGGACATTCGAAATGGGAGCACATGGCCATGTCCCAGCCCGTGTAACTCTCTGAGTTGGGTCACACGGCCAACACACACTGCCGTGTGGCTAGCCTGCGTGCCCTAAAAATGGCGATACACGCCTGTGTGTCAGGTCATGTGCTAGGCTATGTCAATCCTGTAGGGTATACTGACTTATGCCACATGGCCAAGTCACACGCCCGTGTGTGAGGCCGTGTGGAGCATACTGACTTGGTTTCTAATTCAACAATAGGGGACACACGGCTGTGTAACATAACTGTGTGTCACACAAGGCTAAGACACACGCCCGTGTGGATAAAAATAGGCTATTTACCAAGCCATTTTCCACCCCAAATTGGCACACACCTACATCAAACCAAACGCACAATTCATAGCATTTATAAATAACCAAAACAACCACAACCTGTAACGTCCCAAAATTTTAATTTCAACTTTTGATAAATTTGACATAAAATATGTATTTGCTTTAGTGGTTAAGTGTTCTGGGTGTGTGTGGGAGGTCCCAAGTTCAAGCCATGCCTTTGGAAAATTTTGAAAATTTTCTGAATAAAGCCCTAAGCCTGCTTAGCAGGCTTAAGTTTAATGGTTCGCAAAAATATATCAGAATGGGCCTGCTGGTCTAGTGGTTAAGTGGAGTGTTAATATGCTGGTGGTCTTTAGTTCGAATCCCTGTGTGTGCAAGGGAGTTATTTTTGCTATTGGTGCCGTGTAGGAGTTTGAACTAAACTAAAATGCCAAGTAGTGGGTGTGTAGTGGGAAGTGTGGGGAGCATATTAAGGGATTTTAGTGGGTTATCAAATTATCTTGATATTATTTATTTTTCTTCCAAATTTTGTGTTTCTTCTTCTTGCAAAAAAAAAAATTGGCGTTTGCTTTTCTTTTCCCTCTGTTGCCAAATTTTTGCTCTTTCTTCACCTTCTCTTCTCGTTTCCTTTCATTTTTTTTGTTTACTGATCGTTCTTTTTTTCAAACGTCTCTTCTATGTAACGTTGGGTGCACATTCGGCAAGTTTTCATCTCTGTTAAATCTTAACGTTTCTGGCTAAGTAGTTAAAGAAGGGTTTTACGCTTGGTGTTTAGGAGTTAATCAAGGGATTGCTGATCGTCCATCGACGTCTTAAGCAAGCGGAGTTCCTGTTCTCGATCAAGGGTAAGATTTTTGATGACTAAAGGTTATATAACTCGTGGTAACTTCATTTTAGTTTCGTTAGTATCCTAAATCGGGCTTTGGTATGGTGATATTTAGGTCTTGGAACGCTTGGAGGTGTTTTTACAGCAAATCAGTAACAGGTGTGTAGCTGAAATGCAGAAAACAGGATTCAGTGAAAAGCCAAAATTACTTGCTGTTAAGAAATAAGAGAAAATGATGCGAAAAATTGTAGAGAAAGGAAATAAGCATGTTATAAACTTGGAAATCAACATTTTGCACTAAAATTGTTTTGGACAACAATAATAGTCTAACTTTGAAAAATCATGAAAAATAGTGAAAATTGAGTTAAAGGTTGAATAAAATATGAAATTAAATTTTATTAAGTCTAGTTTTTCATGGAAGAAACAGTTTAAACAATGGAATTGTAAATTATGAGATATAGTAAATTTTGTGAGACAAGGTTAGAATGATTTTGGGTTCCCCTATTATGACTTTGGAAAATCATCAAAAATTTTAAAAAATAATTAGGGGCTTAAATTTATATTTTTAAATCCTTAATGAGTTTATCTTCAAGAAAAATAAACAGAAACATCATCCAAATTTTTTACTAAGAGATAAATAGTTTTTAGTAAGGAAAGGTTGAATATGTCAAACAGCAGAGTAGGGATAAATTTGAAGATTTTATTGTACTTATTTGATAAACTATAAATTCTAAAAATTTTATCATAGAAAGGTATTTGAGTCTAGTTTCAAAAACATCAAGCAGATCTTAATTTGGAATTTTGTAACTCAATATATAAATAATTTAGTGACAATGACTCAAGTAGACTACTTTGAATGAACATATAAGTAAACAGTGAAAATATATTTTTATTAAGAATGTGGAATGGAGAGGAGGAGGAGGAAAAACATATATGAATATTGAGCTAGCATGGGTTACATTAAAAATGGATTATACGACCAAGGCCAAATTGAGCTGTGTGGGCCCACAAGGGCACGCCACATGGGCGTGTGAGCCCATTTTACTGAAATGTGTTTTAAGGTTGCACGGGTCTCCCAAGATGACTGTGAACCTACTGTAGGATCGGTAAGCACTATTTAGACCCCTAAATGTGTGAATTGAATGTATAATGTTTGCCTGTTTACTGATATATTTATGTATGATTACTATTAGTTGCATATAAGCATGTCATTTACTATATGTTGCATTGCATCGGGTTGGGATATGGATATTTGGAGGAAGTGTACTGAAAGGCTTGTAAGTCTAATATCTAGCAGCTCAGCTACAAACTACTACTTATGTGCCGCATTCAGTGCTATTTGGAGTGTAGGGATGGGTGGGTGTTTTGAACCCCACATGGAGTGTAGGGATGGACGGAGATGGTGTGTAAAGGCTGGTTGGGTAGGACTTTGATTTTGTATAATATATATCTGTTACTGATACTGTGATGGACTAAGGCCCTTGTGCATTACTGATACTTATACTGAATTGGGCTAAGGCCAAATTACTAATGATACTGAAAGGGGCTTAGGCCTAGACTGCTTTTGACTGTGCACTGTGTTACTGTTGTTTGTTTGTGGGATTACACACTGAGTTTACGTAAACTCACCTAGACGGACCGGAGTGGCAGAGGACTTGGCGGTGACCATGGTTTTGGACTTTCATGGTTTTAATATATGAGTATTTGTTTTATTTTTATTTTTATTTTATTTGGTTAAGTTTTTGGTTGTAATTTGAACTTACGGACTTTTGGATTTGTTTTGGTTTTTATTTTCCTTACTTCATGGATTAGTAACTGCTAGTCGTAGGAAATATCGGTTTGCAAAAGAACAAATGGTTTCTCTAAAATACACGATTACTTAAACTATTTTTTTAAAAGCTTCCGCAATGAGTTACGTTTTGAATCAACTAATTAAATAAGTAAAAGGTTTTTGGAACTAATAAGAGGTAAAGAATAGTAAACAAATGGAAATAGTTTTATCGCGATAACACGATTTTTCAAACACCCTATCATGTGACATCGCCAGATTCAGCCATAATGTCTAGGCTAGGTTTAGGGTGTTAGACAACCAAAAATAAAATATATACCATTTCAATGCCAACATGTATCATGCTTATAATACCATATTCTTGCCTATTTAAATTATACCAATTCACATTTACAAAGCATTCATATCTACCTTTCAACTAAGCATTTCTCAGCCTAAAACGACAAGCACATCCCTTCTCAATTCATCAACCATTAGCTAGCTTGAAGGTTGCATTCAACAATCCATTCTCAAGCAATCATGAAATGCATCACTAAGAGGCATTAATACATATATACATACACCACATAATTGCCAAAATAAGCCAACTTACATGGCTAACACAAGCCAAACACTAAATGTTCACAAGCCAACACAAATGGCCAGAATCATGCTACATATACCAAAATGACTCAAAGTCCCTATACATGCCATACACTTAAAATACCAAAGTTCATAGGTACCAAGTGATAGGTGGATAGTGTGAAGCAATCTTCGATGATTCCTGAATCCGAGCTAGCTTGATAACACTATAAAACACAGAAAAATAAATAAAGTAAGCTATAAAGCTTAGTAAGCTCGTATAAAATAAACTCAATTCAATCTCAAGATTATAATTCAACAATTTGAATATATATATCAACATTTAGCATATATTAGCTAACAAAACTTTCATATACACAATTATGATATTAAACACATTCTTTACAAGTTTCTTCGAACCAAAGCTTATACATGTCACGTACGTACTTGTACCATCTCATATCATTCTCATACTCAATCACATCTTTCGTTTACACATTGAACCATTTGGAATAGAAGTCAGATACTCAAGAGGCTCGCAGACTAAGTACCTATACCATGGCTCGAAGCCAAATCAAGGTAGCTTATATCCAAAATACTGATATCATGGCTCGAAGCCAAATCAGTCGATATTCATGGCCTGAAGTCAAATCGGTATAACTCACACCCGAAGTGCTAATATCATGGCCCGAAGCCAACTCAATATATCCCCTAATGACATGTCACTAGTATCCTAAACTATTCCTAAGGTTCAACCGGGATTTCAAATGTCGAATCGTAGTCGAATCACTATCGATCATATCCATAGTCTCGTATTCACAATTACACAATATCAAAGCATATGAAATACATTTGTATTAAAACGTATAATATACGAACTTACCTCGAATTAAAAAAACGATAAAATAGATCGATTAATCCGAAACTTTGTTTTTCCCTCGATCTAATTCCAAGTTCTGCTTTTCTTGATCTATATAATATCAAATTCAGTCATTTAATTATCCCTCTATTCTATTTAGTCTAAAACACACTTTAAAACATATTTACACTTTTGCCCCTAATATTTCACATTTTTCACAATTTAGTCTTTATTTCACAAAATCATAAATTTATGAATTTCAAGACTAAACCATGCTAGCTGAATTTCTCTAGTACTCATATCAGCCCATATTTTTCATTTATTTCACATTTTAACCTCCAAGTTTCCACATTTCACAATTTAATCCTTAATTTGCATTTTCATTAAAAATCACTTAATAAAACTTGTATAACTATCATCAAACATTCATAATCTATCATTAAACATCAAAATACTCATGTATTCATCAATGGAAACATTCAAGATTTTAATAGTTTTGCAAAATAGTCCCTGGGCTAGCTAGACCTAGTTGCAACGATATAAAAAACATAGAAATCATTAAAAACGAGACAAAAATGGACTTACAATTGAGCTAGGAAGCTTGGCCAAATATTCATGCATCCATGGAGTTTCTTTCTTCTAAAATTTTTGTAGAAAAGGCTTAACAAAGATGATAACCTTATTGTTTTTTATTATTTTACTTATTAATTCACTAAATTACCTTATTAACCTTTGTTATAAAACATTTAAATCACTTATTATAAGCCCATAAATGTCCATTACCAATAATAATGGTTTAATTTCCATTTAAGGCCATCATAGTTAAAATCCAAAGCTATTTGACACTCTTAACTAATAGAACAATAATTTTGCACTTTATGCGATTAAGTCCTTTTTATTCAATTGACTATTCAAACAATAAAATTTGTAAACGAAACTTTTACACAATTATTAAATCATGCTGTAAACATTAAAATAATAATAAAATAAATATTTTGAATTCAGATTTGTGGTCCTGAAACCACAGTTCTAATTTGACCAAAAACGAGTTGTTACAATTGAGACACATGCTAGTATCTCTACTCACGTGCCCAATTCTGAGCATTCTGTTTCTCAAATTTAAGATGCAGGGGACACACGACCAAACCACATGTCCATATGCCAGGTCATGTGTCACACACGGTCTAGACACATGCCCATGTGTCTACCCGTGTGGACAAAGTAAAGCTATTTCCTAGCTTTATTTCTCACCCAAATTTTTTGCCATTAACCTACAACAACATTTGAATATATTTTCCAACCAATTCAAGTCATATAAATCAAGAAAATTCTCTCATTTAACATGATATATCATCACATGCATTCATGTTTATATCCTTACCTTTTTATTAACACATTTATTTAACATAATTCAATCAAACCAAACCACATACATATAAGTCAAACATAATATATATATATAACCTTATGAAAAATATATCAAAACAAACCATTATTAGCCATTCCAATGGCTAAGTTACAACAACTATTTACATGCCAACATTGGCCAAGTTAACCTATACATGCTATTATATCAGAATAAGATTACTTTTTATACCCTGAACAAGTTGATGGATAGTGTGATGTTGCTCCGACTGATCTCTAACCTTTACGAGCTTCCGACCATTATAAAATAGAGAAAATAAAACCTATTAAGCATTTAAAGCTTAGTAAGTTCGTATAACAAGAATTAAACATACCATTTACATTCATTATAATAAACATACAATAACATAATTTTCAACAAATTGACAAGTTTGCCTAATCACATACACTCAAACAAGTATGTTAGTCACATAATTCATATTTACACCAAATAAGCATAGATGAGCTCATCATGTTACAGACTTTCAAGTATTTCAGACGCATTCAAGATATAATTCATTTAATCTCATAATTTCTTATTTCAGGAATTTGTCCATTGAATCATTGAAATTTCGATGGATACTCAGGTAGTACACACAAGTTGTACAAAACCATAAACCATCAACTTATATCAAGGGTACCCATTAGGGCACTTAATCAGGGAGCACATTCTCGAGCCACTTATCAGAATGCTCAGATGAGCTATGTAACATGACAATTATCTGGGCTAATCAAGAAACTCATAAGAGTCTGGGCTAATCAAGAAACTCATAAGAGTTTTACTCAGAGAGCTCATAGAGCTTAACAGATATCTCTGAAGAGTTAATATCAAGGAGCACTGGATAAGGTAACAGGGAGTTCAAGCAAGCCATGTCAGGAAGCCCATAAGAGCTTATATCAGGACGCTCATGTAGAGCTGCATTTGTGCCTGCATTACATGTTGGATCGTAACTGATCAAATCATGTAATAGGACACTCACAAAGAGCTACGGTAGTGTGCAACACATGTAGGATCACTATCGATCAGGATGCTCGTAGGAACTATATGACAGAACGCTCAAGAGGGCTTATAACAGGATTGCTTATCTGAGCTATAATGTCTGCAACATATGCAGGACCATATTCAATACGAGAAATCGCATATATCCATCAAAATTCATCATTCAAATGGAACTTAATATTTTCTAGATATGATCAGACATATGATTATTTCATATATTTACAACATTTATACAATTCATATAATCACATACCATATTCAATTCAAACATAAAATAAACACAATTCAGTTACACGAATTTCCCTTAATAATCGTCTGTATAAGAAATTTACTAATTCGAAACTTTTGCTTTTCCTCGATCTAGCTTTGAATTTGAGTTGTCTGGATCCAATTAAGCTTGATTAGTTTATTCTCTCTGTCCTAAGGTTTCCATAAAATTTGGGGATGAAGATGATAATAAAATAAGATGATATTTCTATTTAATTATTTATCATCTTTAATTATTTTGATTTTCAATTTAGTCCTTAGCCTTTTCTAATTTTTCCATGGATGAATCACCAAAAATATCTACTAACTTTTCTTTAATGGTCTAATTACCATATAAAGACCTCAAATTTTGAATTTCATAGCTATTTAATCCTTCTATCTATTAGAATTCAACTTTTGCTTTCTATGCAATTTGATCCTTTCCATAATTAAGCACATAATCGATAAAATTTTCTTATTAGAATATTCGTATGACATTCCTATCATAATGTAAATCATGCAATAATATTAAATTAAATTTTCTTTCCTGCTCGAATTTGTGGTCCCGAAACTACTGTTTCGATTTCCTTGGGAATGGGCTGTTACAATGTGTCCCCTGTACCTAAGGAAAGTTTTGAGATTTTGCAAAATATTTTATGTGATTCCAGTTTAGTCCCGACTCGATTCTAGTATGTATTTTAGGCCTCGAGGACCCATATGAGGGACATTATGATTGATTGTGTTGATTCTCGAAAATGAATAGTAAATAACATGAATTGACAGAAATTGAATTGTAAACTTCAGTAATGCTTTATAACCCTATTTCGGTGATGGATACAGGTTAGGGGTGGTATCAGAGCTACGATTTAGCAGATTCTCAAATTAACATGTAGGTATGAGTTTATCTATACATGCCATTACATAATTTGTGATAGTGTGATATCTCCTGACCATTTTAAATGTCTTTTTCGTATAGTAATGTCATCCAACCAAGCTAGAATTGAATCCGAGGAAGCTGGAGGAGCACTGCTCAAGCTTCTATACAAAGAGCTGCATCTAGTAGTAGTAGAAGGCTTGTATCTGAAGGCCGAGGTGAGGAGGCAAAAGAAGCCTTCTTTCAAATGATGAATGAGTGGTTCACAAGATTTATAAGAACAAATCCTGCTGTACAACAAACTTCCCCTCCTTCTTCTCAACCAGTTCCTAACATGCCACAAGGTATTGAACCTGTTAGAACTGGTAAGCCTTCGGTAGATAAATCTATAAGTATGGGGCAAAAGAATTTAGGGCTACTATAGAAGATGATCTGGAGAGGGATGAATTTTGGCTAGAAAATACTATTAGTTGTTTAGATGAATTATCATGCACACCACCTGAGTGCCTAAAATGTGTTGTATCACTGTTGAAAGACACAACTTATCAGTGGTAGAATACCATAACTTCTGTTGTAACAAGGGAAAATGTTAAATGATAATTTTTCCAAACTGAATTTAGAAAGAAGTACATTAGTTAGAGATTTCTAGATTAGAAAAAGAAAGAATTTCTAGAGCTTAAACAAGGAAATATGACTATATCTGAATACGAGCGAGAATTCGTTTGGTTAAGCAAGTATGGCAGAGAATGGGTTCCGACTGAGGCTGATATGTGTAAATGTATTGAATAAGGATTAAATGAAGATATTAAGCTATTGATTGGAATTCTTGAATTAAGAGAATTTGTGGTACTAGCTGGGGGAGCACACAAAGCCGAGGAATCAGGTAAAGAAAATAAACAAGCAGAGAGATAAGCTCAAATTTCTGGTAAAAGATTTATGGGTAAATCACAATCATCCACTTCAAAGAAATCAAAGAAATACCATGATATTTTTACCACATCTGTGGGATATTCTGAAAAAGAATGAGGTTCTCAACGTTCTAACTCAAGATTTTCGTCTCTATCTGTAACAAGTGTTGGAAGTGTTGGTAACCCCAAATCGAGGTGTAAATATTGTAATAAATTTCATTTTAGGGAATACTATATGAGAAGTGGAGCCTGCTATAGATGTGGTTCCTTGACCACTATCTTAAAGATTTCCTATAAATGATTGAAAAAGATACTGATCAGATTTTGAAGCCGAGTAAACCCGCCTCGAGAGTAGACCACCTCGTCACTCCGACAATGCCAGTGGTAGTCGAGGCGCTACAAAAGATTCAATAGTTAAGTCTGAAGCATGAACACCCATAAGGACATATGTTATTCGTGCAAGAGAAGATACCTCTACACCAGACGTCATTACTGGTACATTTTCTCTTCTTGATACTAATACTATTGTTTTGATTGATCTTGGTTCAACACATTTATACATATGCACGAAATTAGCATCTGTCAAAAATTTACCTGTTGAGTTCATTGAATTTGTGGTTAAAGTTTCAAACCCTTGGGCCAGTATGTTATGGTGGATAAAGCTTGTAAAAATTGTCCGTTGATGTAAAGGGTTATTGTTTCTCGGTTGATTTGATACTACTGCCTTTTGATGAATTTGATGTAATTTTGGGAATGGACTGGCTGACTCAACATGATGCGGTGATGAATTGTAAACAAAAATACATTGTATTGAAATGTCAGAATGGTGAATTACTTCCTGTTGAATCTGATAAACTGGATGGGTTATTTAATGTAATCTCAACTATATCAGCACAGAAATATGCCAGAAAAGGGTATGATGCTTATCTTGCATATGTGTTGGATACTAAAGTATCAGAATCGAAGATTAAATCAGTACCGACTGTTTGTGAGTTTTCTGATGTGTTTCTGGAGGAATTACCTGGTTTACCACCAGTTAGAGAGGTAGAATTTTCTATAAATCTTGTTACGGGAACAACACCGATATCTATAGCACCCTATAGAATGGCTCCTACTGAATTGAAAGAGTAGAAAGCACAGTTGCAATAGCTTACTGATAGAGGATTTGCTCAACCTAGTTTTTCACTTTGGGGTGCACCGGTTCTATTTGTAAAGAAAAATGGATCGTTGAGGCTATGTATTGATTACAGGCAGATTAATAAGGTTACAATCAAGAACAAATATTCATGTGGCACTATGTTCTCTAAAATAGATCTCCATTCTGGATACTATCAATTGTGAGTGAAAGACTCAGATGTACCGAAGACAGCTTTTAGAACCAGGTATGGACACTGAGTTCCTTGTGATGCCGTTTGGTTTAAAGAATACACCTGCTGTATTTATGGATTTGATGAATAGAATTTTTAGACCGTGTTTAGACAGATTTGTGATGGTGTTTATTGATGATATTCTAGTATACTCCCAAGATGAAAATGAACATGCTGAACATCTGAGAATTGTGTTACAAACTCTGTATGAGATACAATTATATGCCAAATTTAGTAAATGTGAATTTTGGCTTCGGGAAGTTGTTTCGTTTGGTTGAATTTGCATATAATAAGAGTTATTAGTCGAGCATTAAAATGGCACCATATGAGGCTTTGTATGGTCGTAAATGTAAAACTCCATTGTATTGGATAAAGCTTAGTGAGAAAAAGATACAAAAAGTTGACTTAGTCCATGAAACTGAAGAAAAAGTAAAGATGATTCAGGATAGTTTGAAGGTAGCCTCTGATCGTCAAAAGCCTTATGCTGATCTTAAACGAAAAGAGATAGAACTCCAGGTCGGTGCTAAGGTATTCTTGAAAGTATCACGTTGGAAGAAAGTTCTTCGGTTTGGCCGTAAAGGAAAATTGAGTCCATGGTTCATCAGACCGTATAAGATTACAGAAAGAATTGGACCTGTTGCGTACCAATTGGCATTACCAGTGGAACTTGATAGAATTCATAATGTTTTTCATGTGTCCATGTTACGATGGTATCGATCAGATCCTTCACATTTAATTTCCCCGACAGAAGTTGAGATTCAACCTGATATGACTTACAGTGATGAACTAATCAAAATCCTAGCACATGAAACAAAAGAGTTAATAAATAAAAAGGTAGTTTTAGTAAAAGTTCTCTGGCAACGACACGGTATAGAAGATGCTATCTGGGAACCAAAGGATACAATGAGAAAGTAATATCCGAACCTCTTTACTGGTAAGATTTTTGAGGATGAAAATTCTTTAAAGGGGGAGAGTTGTAACAACCCGTTTTTAGTGAAGTCAGAATAGTGGTTTCGGGACCACAAATCTGAGTTAAAAAGAAAATTTATTTTAATAATATTTCATGGTCTGCATTATGATAGGAAATATGTATGAAAATTTCAATAACAAAATTTTACCGATTACATGTTTAATTATAGAAAGGACCAAATTAGATAAAATGCAAAACTTAAGTTCTAGTAGCTATAAGTATTAAATAGCTATGGGATTCAAAACTTGAGATCCTTATATGGTAAGTAGACCAGTAAGAAAAGTTAGTAGATATTTTTGATGATTCATCCATGGAAAATTAGAAAAAAAGAGGACTAAATTGGAATTTAGAATAAATAAAGATGATAATAGTTTAAAATCATCTTATTTCATCTTCATCCTCAAATTAAAACACATGAAAACCCTAGGAAAGAGAAAAACATTCAAGCGAACTTTCTTGGGTAAGCATTATTATCCCGTTTTTAGTATTTTTTATATTTCTGAGTTCGTAATAGCTTAATCTATCTATTTTGGGGATTAATTTGTAAAGATATCAAAGTATGAAATTTTTTCCATGGATGAATATGCTGAAAATTTGAAATTTATAGTAGAAAATGAAAGGTTGTTGATAGATAAACAACTTTTACAAAGAGAATTTTGATGGAATTATGATTTAGGGACTAAATTGAAAAATGGTAAAACTCATGGAAAAATTTTGATTTTTGTGAAATTCATGGGCTGTTATTGTAACATGTAAAATTTGGTTAGGCTTGAAATAATGATTAAATTGTATGAATTTCAATTTCCGAGCTTAGGGATGAAATTGGAATTAATTAAAAGTTTAGGGAAAAAATAGTAATTTTATCTAGGAAGTGAATTGAATTCAAATGAGTATGGAATGAATTAAATTGACGTTAAATTCATTTATTTGGATCTGGAAAGACCAGATAAAGAGTTAGATTGAGGAAAAGAAAAGGTGACAGATTAGTAGATTATCATACACAAATTAGTGTCGAGGTAAGTTCGTGTAACTAAATCATATTTATTTATATGTTTGAATTGAATGTTATATGTATGAATTGTGTAAATGCCATTGATGTGAAATTGAATACATGATTGATAAAGCTAGATAAATGTTAAGTCCCGTATGAATAATGAATTCGATGGATACAGTATTTTCTTGTATTGATTATAGTCCTGCATATGTTGCGAACATTATAGCTTGGATGAGCATCCTGTTATAAGCCCTCTTGAGCATCCTGATCGGTAGTGATCCTGCACGTGTTGCACACTACTGCAGCTCTTTGTGAGTATCCCGTTACACAATTCGATCGGTTGTGATCCAATATTTATTGCAGACACAAACGTAGCTCTTCGTGAGCGTCCTGAAGGTTCTTATGAGCTTCCTGACATGGATGCTTGAACTCCCTGTTATGCTATCTGGAGCTCCTTGTTACTAACTCTTTGGAGTTACCTATTAAGCTCAATGATCTTCCTGATTAAAACTATTATGAGTTTCCTATTTAGCTTGGATAAGCTTACTGATACATGGCTCACATGAGTAGCCTGTTATATGGCTCGAGAGAGTGCTTCCTGATTATGTGCTCTGATTGGGTACCCCTGAATACAAATTGACTAACTTTATGGGTATAATATAATAGGGTTCCTGGGTTGAGTCAACATGACTAAATTGAACTTGAGATGACTTGTTAAGGAAATGTATGAGTTATGTGAAAAAACAATATGAAAGGATTATGTATATGAAAGTTACCGATGAGCTCATCACCATTATTATTTGAAAAGAATTTAGAAAAGTTTTGACTAACTTGCCTGATTGAGTGAATGTGGTTAGGCTATTGGCCAAATGGGTGGGATGCATGTTATTGATATCCTTTTTTAATATGAACATTATTACCAAGTGAAATTCATGTTATACGAACTTACTAAGCATTAAATGCTTACTAGATTTTCTTTTCTCTGTTTTATAGTACTTGGAAGATCGTAAAGGTTGGAGAACTGTTGGAGCATCATCACACTATCCTCCATCTTGTTTTGGTATAAATAGGAAACTTACTTTGGGATAATGGCATGTATAGGCTAATGGTGACAGGTAAGGGTATGTAAATGTTTTGGTTGTAATTAGCCATTGGAATGGCTAGTGATAAAATATTTAATATATTTATGCATGAAGTTATATCATGTTTGGTATGTGAGTATGCTTGGATTAGTAACTTAGATATAATCACACTTGGGTAAGTATATGTTTAGAAAAGGGCAAGATGAATACTTGAAAGTGTGAGCAAACATGTCATGTATAAAACTTAAATATTAGTTTGATTTATATGTTTTGGATTGGTTGTTGAATATATTGAAATATTGATGTAGGTGCAAGGTAAAAAGGGGTGAGAAATAAGGCTTGGAAAATGACCTTATTTTGTCCATGTGTGGTTTGGCTGTGTGTCCTTTACATCTTAAAAATTTAGAAATAGAATATTTAGAATTGGTCACACGAGTAGAGACACGGGCGTATGTCTTAGCCGTGTGAGTCACATAGCCAAGCACACAGGTGTGTGACATAGCCATGTGAATCCTGCACCTAATTTTCAAAAATTAAATTATCCACATGGCATAATACATAGGCATGTGGATAACTATGTGACCCAAGTTAGAGAGTTACACAGGTTGGGACACGATCGTGTGCCTCACATCGAATGCCCACACGGCCTGAGACATGGGCGTTTCATTGGCCGTGTGAACCATACGGCCTGGCCAAATAGGTATGTGTCCCCTGCACCTAAGAAAAATTTTGAGATTTTGTGATAAAATTTATGTGATTCTAAGCTTAATAGCCAGCAGCGACGGCAATATAATCGGCACACAACCTTTGGTAAATATGATCGGCACAGAGTCATCAATAGGTGTGTTAGGCACATAGCCACAGGTAAATACGTTTGGGACACAGCCATAATCAGGTTGGCACAGAGCCATATGTAGGTTGGCGCCAAGCCTATAATCAGAATAATTGGCTTTAAGCCATCAGTAGCTATATCATGTTAGGTACAAAGCCATCAACGACGGTAATATAGTCAGCACACAGCCTCAGGTAAATATGATCGACACAGAGTCGTCAATAATCATATATTGGGCTTAAAAGCCATTAGTGGAGCCACTGTCGTCAAGCAACCATGCGATCCTCAATCGGTGGATCCACGGTCGTCAAGCAACCATGCGATTCTCAATTTCTTCCTCCGTTTCATAATCCCCACCCATGTGTAACATAATATTATATGGATGCAACAAATATACACACGGCATACAAAATCATACAAATCACAGTCACAACGGTCTAATCACAGTCATACATTCTCAGTCAAAACATAGTCAAATCAATCAAATTGCATTATCAGTGAGTCATATACCTTAGAGGGGCAGAACGATCTTTTTACCTATTAGGGGTATTTTAGTCATTTCACCCTACAATGGTGTTTTGGTAAATCTACAAATTAATGGTATTTTGGTAATTTTCCAAATCAGGGGTATTTTGGTAATTTTACAAATCATGGGTATTTAGGTAATTTTCCAAATTAGGGGTATTTTGGTAATTTTACAAATCAAGGATATTTCGATAATTTTACAAGTCGAGAGTATTTTAGTAATTTTACAGGTCAAGGGTATTTTGATAATTTCACAAATCAAGGGTATTTTGGTAATTTTACAAACCAGGGTATTTTGGGAATTTTACTAATCGAGGGTATTTTGGTAATTTTGTAAACCAAGGGTATTCAATATTTTTGGTAAACCAAGGGTTTTTCAGTAATTCTATCCTACAAGGGCATTTTAGTAATACTAGCCTACAGATATGAGATTCACAAAGTCCAATCAAATATTTACTACACAATTATACAATTTTTCCCACTTGGGTCCATAGGCCCATTGGGCCTACATGGCCCACCTCGGCCCATTGTGGCCCAAAGTAACCTAAGCCCACGAGAGCACTCATGATGGCCTCAACCATCACGTCAAAGCTCCCACACGTGCCCTTGCTCGTTCGTGTGGCTGCCATCGCCGTGTGACCGGCATTTGCCGTTCTACAGCTAGAGTAGTTTGAAATACACACATGTTTAAGAGAACGCGCCAAAGTCCACGATCACTAACCTTGGCACATCCTGCATTGAGTCTTAATCACACCAACTCCTCTGGTTCGCTCTATTTAAAGCCAGCTTCTCACCAATTCCCATGTTAGCTTCCCGATGTGGATTATTTTCAACCATTAGGAAAATTCCTTATTTTTTTATACCACTTCAACCACAAAGTTCTAGTCCAACTCCACCTCCTACACAGCTCAAATAGCAAAATAAATACCCCATTGCGCATCCCAAGACTTGAACCTTAGACCTCACAGTTACACAACACGCCACCTTGCTACTCCGCCACAGGCTCTTTGTGTGTCATATTTTATCCTCAATTAATTATAAGGCATATGTGCTAACGTCCAGATTCCTTTAAAAGAAAAACCAAAATAAATTGCAAGAGCCAAGACTTGAACCCAAGCTCCCTTGCAACCTTAATGATGCCACAACCACTAGACCACATGCTTCCTTGTGTCATTTATTTACCACAATAATTTAAAAGGCCTTCATCCAAGCACCCAGGGTTTTATTCACTTAAAACCAAAATTTTTACTAAAGCCTAAGTTTGAGCCTAAGATTTCTCCAACACTTCTCAGAGCCATTAACCACCAAAGTAGACATTTAATTGTGTCATTTCCTTGCACAATAAAATGCTTATATACAACCTCCTTACGGACCCACACTCAAGGCCCAATACTTCTAGGCCTAAATTCGGGGTGTTACATTGATGGTAAAATTTAGGTTAGAAATAAGGCTAGGAAATGACATTATTTTGTACACACAGGTAAACACATGAGCGTGTGTCTTAACCGTGTGTGAGACATGGCCGAACATACGGGCATGTGGTTTGGCAGTGTGTCCTTTGCATCCTAAAATTTTGAAATAGAATGCTCAAAATTGGGCACACGGGCAGAGACACGGGCGCGTGTCTCAGTCGTGTGTGCTACATGGTCTAAAACATGAGCATGTGTCTTGGCCGTGTTAAACTTGCACCTATTTTGTGAAAATTGAATTGACCACACGGCCTAGCACACGGGCATGTGACCGGTCGTGTGGTACAAGTCAGATAGTTACACGGTAATGACACGGGCTGGGACACGGCACACATCGAATGCCCACACAGCCTGAGACATCAGCATGTCATGTAACGCCCTGAATTTCGGGCCTAGAAGTATTTGGTCTTGAGCATGGGAACAGTTAAGAGGTGGTGCATAAATATTTAGTTGTACAAGAAAGTGACACAATTGTGTATCTGCTTCAGTGTTCTGGAAGAGTTTGAGAATTCTTGGGTTCAAGCCTGGGCATGTGCAAAATTTTTGTTTTTAAAAGGTTTAAACCTATCCCTAGTCAGTAGGCTTATAGATAAATGTAGGTAAAACATGATATAAAGGGCCTGCTGGTCTAGGGGATAGGTGGTGTGTGGTAGTTACTTGAGGTTTGAGGTTTGAATGCTGGTAAGCGCATGGAGGTATTTTATTTTTGTAACACCCCATACCTGTATCCTACACCGTGATGGAATACGAGGTGTTACCTCACTTAAACTCGAGCTTATAACCATTTCCAAGTCTCCAAGACTTGGACAAATTTAAAACTCTCTCAAACTTATCAACATATCCATAATATGGGCCTTTGAGGCCCAAAACACAAATCGTAAATCTCTCGGAACCAACTCGAGTACTTTTGCCAACTATAGAAAAATGTCACTTGACATAAGGGCACACGACCGTGTGAAAGGGGCACACGCCCGTGTCCTCCACTCGTGTGGAATTTATTTTAAAAGTTCACCTACAGGGGCTTTCACATGGCCTGGCACACGCCCGTGTACCTGGCCTGTGTCCTTCACACGGCCATGACACGCCCGTGTACAAAAACATGGACATTCTATTTCTAATGTTAGCAACCCCAAAATGTCATAAGGCCAAGGCACACGCCCGTGTACTAGGCCCTGCCCTTCACACGGCTGAGACACATGGCTGTGTCTCTGCCGTGTGTTTATTATCATGCATGCTGACTTAAAATTTTTACGTGCAGGGGACACACGGCCGGACCACACGCCCATGGGGTAGACTATGTGTCATACATAGCCTAGACACACGCCCGTGTGCCTACCCATGTGGACAATATAAGGCTATTTACCAAGCCCCATTGCCAGCTTTACATATGTAGCTCTATACAAATACCAACCAATACCAAAACAAGCATAATTCCTATAACCAAATCAGCCACAATAGACATTCATTTAAGCATGATAATGCATCTTTTATAAATTCAAAATGAATGTTAGCCATCATTCAAGGCTTAATACAAATTGAAGGGTTTCCAACCAAGCCAATACATATGGCCAAACCTCAATGACACAAAATAATAAAGTCTAAGTCCTATACATGCCATAGTCAAAAATATAAATCCAACTATACCGAATGCTTCGGTTGATAGTGTGATCGACATCTCTTACTTCCAGTGATCCTTGAGCTAGTTAGGCGGCACTGTAACGAAATGAAAAGGGAAGGGAGTAAGCATAACAGCTTAGTAAGTTGCATATAATTAAGTATACAATAATAATTTATCAATAATCAACATGCTCATAACACCAAGGTAGGCATAAGCATAACCTACTCATTACCATCCATACAAGTCACATATTATATATTGAGCTCATATCTCATATGTACCAATAAGGTACCTGTACCACTCACAACACAGTTATACTTTCCTCGTTAGCTTAATAACATAACTTTTACCATTGAACCATTCAGAATACTACCGGATATTACATAAGCCTCAAGTGTAAGGTAAGGTGTTGATGCCATGTCCTAGAAACGGTCTTACAGTGGCTCATATCTCAAGTAGATACCATGTCCCAGACATGGTCTTACACTGACTATCATCTCAAAGCCGATGCATGTTCCAGACATGTCTTACACTGGCTCACGTCTCGAGGCCGATGCATGTCCCAGACATGTCTTACACTAGCCTTCGTCTCAATGCCGATTCCATGTCCCAGACATGGTCTTACACTGGCTTTCATAATGTGACTGATGCATGTCCCAGACATGTCTTACACTAGCTCACACAGAATGACCCAAATGTCATGGCATGAATATCCGATTTACTTCCTAAGGTTCCAATGGAAATTCTACTATATCATTATCATTATACATTCTCAATTTTACAATCAAGCAATTTATGCTGTAATAATTCAAGAACATATAATTAACAATGTAGTTGCATTATTTACATACAATTTACCTTGGATTACAAAATGTGGCGACTAGCCGATTTAGTCGGTTTGCTTGGCTTTCCCCCAATCTAGGTTCAAACTCGATATTTCTTGATCTATAATAACAAAATGCACTTATTAAGTCACTTTATCAACCTAAGCACTCAATAATCCACAATTGGGCTAAATAACCATTTTACCCCTAGACTTTTGCAAAATGACCGTTTTAACTGTAACACCCCTTACCCGTATCCGAGGCCGGGCTAAGGTACGAGGCGTTACCAGACAAACATACAAACATTAAACTAAAATACGAGCCATAAAATTTTATTCATATTTCAAAGCATTCATTCTCTTACACATAGTCCCTTATTTGAGTCTACGGAGCCCAAAACATACTTTAGAAAGGGTTTGGGACTAAACCGAGAACTTACGAAAATCTTGGAAATTTCATGCTTTAAGGCTCCACACGCCCGTGTCCCAAAGTCGTGTTCCATACACGGCTAGACACATGGTCGTGTCTCTGCCTGTGTGGAATATACCTAGGCTATTTTCCAAGCTTTGGTCAACCTTGATCTCTTACACACTTATACAAAATCAAAAGCATATAACATGGTATTCATTTAATGATTAAACATCCTCAATTAAACCATAAACATAGCATTTGTATGTCATCATACATGTGTCTCTCATACTCATTTTACCTTGTTTATTATAGTACCACTTATACATTTATACCAAGATTATCATCTTACCAAATATCTTCAGCTTAATCATCAAGCATTCATATTTAAAGCTAGATCATATCTTTATAAAATACCACGATTCAGATGCGCAGAATACCATGTTTTCCTGAAACATTTCAATTCAATTCCATACCCAACAAGCATTACATTGAGACTAGTCATATATATATATACATGTCATGATACATAACATTCTCTTTTTGTTTTCTTATAAACACAAATCATTTATTTCATTATATCAATATTTCATATACCATAGTTTCCATGTATTCCACATATATTTATTTTCCTCCTCCTCCTCTCCATTCCACACCTTTAATGTATATAGCATTCTTGTAAGTACGATTTCACAATTTACTAATAAATGTTCACATCAAACTATCCACACGAGTCATAGGAACTTAATTATTTATAATTTGAGCTACAGAGCTCCAAATTAAGATCCGTAAATTTCCCCTGAAACTAGACTCACATATCGTTCCACCATAAAATTTTCATAATTTTTGGTTTAGAAAATTAGTACAGTTTATTCATTAAAATTTCCCCTATTTCACTTTCTGACAGTTCTGACCTCTCTTCACTAAAAAATAATTATCTCACAGTACAGAACTCGGATAATGTTCTTGTTGATTTATCTTGAAAATAGACTCATTATGGATTTTAAAAATATAATTTTGAGCCTCTAATTATTTTTATCCAAATTTTTGTGATTTTCCAAAGTCAGAATAGGGGATCACGTAATCATTCTGAATCAGTCTCACAAAAACATAAATATCTAAAAATATAGAACTCCTTTGCTTTATATATTTCTTTTATATGAAAATAGACTCATTAATATTTAGTTTGATATCTCATTCGGTCTCTGATTCAATTTATACTATTTTTGATGATTTTTCAAAATCACGTCACTGCTACTGTCCAAAATAGTTTTATTACTAATTCACTCTTTCACACTTTCTTTGTATTAACCTCATTTTAACATACATATCGCAAATCATTTTCACCACATTTCATACATCACAAGTATAGGCCCATGATCACAAGGTCACCATAAAATCATCCTCATGTATAACTTACTTGTTTATAACCTTACCACATCCTGGTCACTTAATGAACGCATCATTCACATAACCAAGTTCCTGCACTTATTCACCACAAAACTCACAAAGCAATACATAGAGAGTCTCCCGTTGAACACTTCGGATCAATCCTCGATACTTGGTGGTTTCAACACATAGCTCCACCCATCATATAGTTCGGCTCTCCTGTACACATGGTGAACACTTAGTACCACCCATGTGACCTAGCCAGTTTATCTCGTAGCTCTCTTGTCTACATGGTGTCCTTCACTTGGAACCACGCATGCGACCTAGCTACATATATCCCGTAGCTCTCTTGTCTACATGGTGTACACATAGTATCACCCATGCGACCTAGCTACATCATAATGTCTTGTAGCTCTCTTGTACACATGATGTGCACTCAGCACTATACATGTGACCTAGCTACATACCATCTGTATCATCCAATCTTTCCGAAGGTTCAACCGGGATTTCTCTCTCTTTTCCAACAATTTCACCAATCAAGTAATTATCCACAAACATATTTCTAATATTTTTATAAAATATCATAATACAAGTAATAGTGATGTATTACTTACATATAAACTTACATCTCATTTAATATCAACGCAATAACATTAAATTACACATTGTCTTATTAAAAATCACATGAACTTACAATTTCCCATAATATCCATAATCATAGAAATCACATTTATGTATGATAATTCAATGCACTTCATGTACCATAGACATATTTTTAAATCAATTCATAAACTTGGCACCATAATCATTTAATTTAACATAATTCAATTAATTCACTAAATTTAACTTTCAAATATAAATTACAGCATTATTGTTGTATTATTATCATAACAACTTACATACTTTCAACACCTCGGAGATCATAGTAAATATATCAATTTTACATTGAAACATGCATAAATTAATGCTTATTATACATATGAACTTAGCTTGATATTAAAACGCCCATTTTACCAACTTTCCCAATTTTTAATTTTTCTCTCATTCTAGGTTCAAGTCTCGTTTCCCGGGACCTAAAACATCATATTTTACTTATTTAATTAATGTACTATTCAAAACAGTCCTTAACTCAAACTTTGGAAAAATTACAATTTTGCCCCTAAACTTTTGCATATTTACACTTTTGCCCCTAGGCTCGGGAATTAAGCTTCATCCCTTATTCTTATGTTTTATGACATGATGATCACTTTTCCCTTCTATGGCAACATTAAATTCTCACTCTAACATATACTTATGACTATTAGGTATTTTTACCGATTAAGCCCTTTTGCTCGTTTTCACTTAAAACCGAGTAGCACAAGTTGTCTAACATAACTTAAAACCTCATATTGTATCATAAAACACCAGAATACACAAATTTTATCTATGGGTATTTTTCCAAATATGAACCCTAGGTTGAATTGTTGCTAGCATAAGCTAAATCAAGTTATCGGGACTCCAAAAACGTAAAGAACTTGAAAAACGGGGTTAGAACGGACTTACAATTGAGCTTGGGAAGCTTGAAAACCCTAGCCATGGAGTCTCCCTTGGTATACACGCCCATGGTGAAGAAGATGAGCAAAATTGGCTTTTAATTTTGTATTTAATTCATTTTACCCCTAAATGACCAAAATACCCTTACTACTAAACTTTCCAAAAATTCCATCCATGTCCAATTTTGTCCATAACTTAGAAATTGGTCAAATTTCTATTTAAGACCTCCTAATTAATATTTCAAATCAATTTCATACTAGAAACTTCTAGAATGCAAGTTTTGTAACTTATTCAATTTAGTCCCTAACTTCGAATTAAGCACTTTATGCATAGAATTTCTTTACGAAATTTTCACACAATCATGAAACCATATCATAGACCTCAAAATAATCATAAAATAATTATTTATATCTCAGATTTTGAGGTCCTGAAACCTCTGTTCCAACTAGACCCAATTTTGGGCTATTACATTAACCTTGGCCTAAAAATTGATTTTGTTCAAATTTATTTATTTCTAAAAACTATCTAAACCTCTTTGAATCTTATAGAAACTTCAAATTCCCACTATTTCACACATTTTTCATCTATTTTACAACTTATGCAAAATGGTCCCTTTAGGTGTTTTCATGTTAACACCTTTCACAAAAGTTGTTGATGTCACACCCAAGACTCATATTCTTCCATAAAATTTTAGAAAACAACCTAGATGATCTCATGGAAAAACCCTAGACTTTCAACCATTTTGCAAGATAGACCCCTCATTTGAAAGCTCATGCTTCAAGGGTCTCAAAAGTACAAAAATCATCTATAAAGGACATGGAAATCACTTACTTGTGAGTGCTTCAAGTTGCTAAAAATTTTAAGCTTTCAAACCCCCTTTAATCATTGATTTTTGGTAGAGAAAGAAGATGAAAAAGGGATGATATCATCATTCCTTTATTTATTTCTATTTTAGTAAAAAATAAGCCACTTAACTAACCAAATTTGAATATTTTGTCTCCTCTTTGACTCTATGGCCGACTATGCCTTCTTTTAAGGGTCTAATTGCCCTTTAAAATCCCCCAATTTTGATTCTCTAATAAAATAACACCTTTAGCTATCAAATTAGGACTTTTGCACTTTATGCGATTTAGTCCTCTTTTTTTTCAATTGGGCTCACAAACGTTAAAATTAACTTACCAAATTTTTTGTACACTAATATAAACATGCAATGATTACAAAATAATGACAAAATATTTTAGTCAAACCTAGATTTGTGGTCTTGACACTACTATTCCGACTAGCCCCCAAAATCGGGCTATTACAATTTTGCTGTTGACCATGGGAGAGTTTTAGTTTGACCAAAACTTGTGTGTTTGAAGAGTGTGGGGAGTTGTGGCCGAATTTTAGGAGATTGTTAAGGGAATTTCGATTCTTATGGGGATTTGGGAAGTGATTTGAGGAGTGCATTAGGGAATGGGATGAGATATAATTGAAATTGAACTCTGTTTTTCCAAAATTTTTGGACTCTCTTTCCAAATTCCCAAAGGTCTGGCGGTAAAGAAAAGCTTTCCCCTTAGCCGAAATCTGTTCTTTTGAAAATTCGGCTTTACTTTGTTTTTCTCTTCTTCTCTCTGAAATTTTCGATAACTGTGTTCTTCTCTACCATTTTGCATTTCGCTCTCCCCTCTCCCCTCTGCACTTTGCTATTTGTTTTCTTCTTCCTCAAACCCTTCTATTGTGCCGAGTGTCTGTTAGTTGTGTTATTGTTTTCTAGCCAAACCTTTCATCAATTTCAGCTTTGAGCTATTGGTTTCTTAAAGTTCAATTGATTATCTCACGCCTATTGATTCTGGTATTGATTTTCCATTCCTTGATCTTCTATTTTTCGATTTCAGTTTTGACCCTTCTTAATGCAAACTTTCTCCTCCATTGTTATTAGGTTGTTTCTTCTTCTTTTACCCTCTTTGCGTCAACTATTTCTATACTGCCCTGTTGTTTTTGGGTGCTAATTTATTCTGCGACTTTGTGGTTGGTAGGTGGTGTTTCGTTTTGGTTTGAATTTAGTCATGAGTTATTGGTTAATGAGTGTTTCGGTTTGATTGTAGAAATTAAAAGTTATTTAGTTTCAACAGTTTAAGTGGGCAGGTCTCGGTTGTTCAAACGTGGTATGTGAATGCGGTGAAGTGATTAAGTATTTTGTGTTGAGTCATTTTAAATTCGTTAGACATATAGTTAATCGTTTTTTATGATTATACTCAGATTTGGAGGGCTTGAGGACTGAGTACGCGGTTCATAACTATGTGTGTAATCACACTGCCACAATATTAAATCGGAAAAAGCCAAAATAGGGGACCGTCGACGCTACATGAGTGTGTGCTTACTCGTGTGGTAATATGAACAAATAGGCATGAGTGTTTGATCGTAGAGGTCACCATGAGCGATTTCATGGGCTCAGCCATTTTGGGCCGAACTGGGCCTTGTGGGCCCACGTGCATGTGGGCCCCACATGGGTAAACCACACGAACATGTGGAGAATATTGGGCCAGGTTGTGTAATCTACATGGCCAAGGCCTTTTCTAGGCTATGTGGGCCGCATAGACGTATCGGCCCACAAGGGCCGGTAATACGGGCCTTGGGCCCATTTTCACTGTTTGACTGTTAAGGTTGCACGGGTCACCCGAGATGATTATGGACCTTTGGTTGAGTCAGTAAGCATACCTGGTGTTGGAATGCCAGTGCCTCCAAGGCGCAGTGGAAAAATAAAATAATTAAAAACATTCCGGCGATCCAAACCATGGATCCATGTGTAAGGAACGTATTTGGGTGATAAAAGGTTTCGAAATTACCGAAACTTCAATCTGAGTAGACAGCGACGCCTAGGTAATGGGAATCCTAAACCACTATCGAACCAAGCCGCAACCTTTCCGATGTCGGCCTCTACGTAGTCCACCCAGTTGACAATGAACGGTAGAAAAAATCTCAGAAATTATTTCAGTGATTTTTATGCTTGACGGCTGCTAGACCCTTTAGCATAGTTTCGGGCTTATTTATATATATCTCTTTAGGGTTTTTACCCTTGCCATATATAACACCCTTTTAATTGGTATATCTTTTTAATGAATATTAATTCATTAAAATTAATCTGAACATAATAGTCATCATTAAAATAAATATAATAATGTTTAACCGAAAATTATAATTACATTAATTATAATAAAGATTTTGGTAAGCTATATTTATTTAAACTTATATACGAACCAAATTCATATACTAATGAAATTATGTTCTGATTATGTGTACAACATCCTTGTACGTATAGTATGTTCAACAATTTGATTGCCCAATTAAATTAATTCTATAATTAATTTAATTCATCTGACAATCAGAATACAATACCAACTATGTTTTACTCCGTTCATTTCAACCATAGGGTGTGACCCTATAGGTTCTTGTAACGTTAGCAGTAATATTAGAACGATTCTAATGTTACAAACAATGAGTGGCATCTAGCAATGCATCATTGCTACCTAAGTTACGAGAAGTCATGATTCGACATAACCTTTTGTGATTAACCTTTCATGCATTAATCCTTAAGTCTTCTATCTTTGGAATGGACACAAGTCATGGAATAGTCACACTTGCATAGTCCATCCCATGTTTCTTGATACCTTAAGTGAACTATGATACACAAATAAGTATGACATCTCATATCAACTTATTTGAGCATGGCCATGCATTTCTAGTCTCACTCAATCAAGTGGCCTAAGATATTACTCCCATTATGTAGGAGGGACTTATCCTATATTGATCAACATAGATTGTGGTATATCCAACATTAGTCTTTATAGAACCAGTTACGATGTTCATTTGACTATATCAAAATATAGAACTCACGATGTTGGGATAATGATGATCTCAAGTATGAGGATCATATACATATTAATCACTGTGGGTAATATTGTGACAATTACATAAAAATCCAAGAAACATACTCATAGCAGGTCAGTCCAATATGTTGTTCTCTAACACACATATTCATGCATTGATTTTGACACTCCATATCAATGGCAACTCTTTATCATCAATCAACTACATGTTAGTCTTACTACATTATTGTTGTCCTAGCCAACAATAATACTTGACTGAGGATCTTTTAAGAATAATCATATTATTCTCAGGACATTATAAAACAGTTTACTTATGTACACAGAAAAGAAACTGAAATAATAATGGCAATGCCTTATATCAATAAACATGATAAATCAAGTATGTTATTACAACCATCTCGTGATTGATCTTTGGGCATACTCTTACACCTGGACCCTTAATCAATAAAATGACTATTTTTCCCTTATGGGGTAAAATGACTATTTTGCCCTTATGAGGTAAAATGACTGTTTTGCCCTTATGTGGTAAAATAACTGTTTTTCCCTTTTGAGGTAAAATGACTATTTTGCCCTTATGTGGTAAAATGATTGTTTTGACCTTTTATGGTAAGATGACTATTTTATCCCTATGTGATTTATGTTTATGTTTTAGCATCTATTGGAACTATATTGAATACATGTATAATATTATGACATGTTGCATTATGCATTGCATGGGGATGGGTTTTTATATGATTGGAGGAAGTGTATTGTACTGGCAACTCTGCTGCAAATCACTGATGGCTCTAAGCCTATTATATTGGTAGCTCTGCTACAAATACTGTTTAATGCCACAACCGGTGCTACTTGGAGTGTAGGGATGGATGGGTTGATTTTATCCCCACATGGAGTGTAGGTGTGACAACCCTAATTTGGCCCTAGTCAGAAAGTGGCTTCGGGATCACAAAATCGAGTCACAGAAATAATTAAATGTTATACTCTGTGTTTATTATATGTGAAAGTGCATGTGTGAAAATTTCATGCTTTGATTTTGTCATTTGAGAGTAAAATTATGAAATAGGACCTATGTGAAAATTTCTGAAAATGCTATAGGCCAAATTGTAGTGGGCAAATAATTTGTAGTGTAAAATGGGAGGATTTGCATGTCAAACTCCCCATTTTATGTGTGGTGGCCGGCCATGATGTTGGTGGGAAGCAACATGTGCATTAGATAATAATAATTTAAGACATGAAGTTATGGTACTAATTGATATGTGTCATTTTATGTCATAAAATAAAGACTAAAAATAAAAAAATGATGGAAGGGAAAAGTTTGTCCATCCTTGTTCATGGTAGCCAAAAATAGAAGAGAAAGGAGAGGAAAAGAGCTCTTGAATGTTCAGTCACTTGAGGAAGAAAATCCAAGGTGAGTTCATGGTGCTTTGCTTCTATTTTGATGTTCATGGGTTTTTCTTGTTTCTACCTTAACCCATGAAGCATATTTTTGATTTTTGGTTGTGTTGTGAGCATTCGGTCATGAATGGAAATGAGAGAAATGGTTGTTGTTTCATGTTCTTTTGATAAAAAATGGAGAATAGATGAAGTTGAGCCAAGCAAATGAGCATGCATGTGCCTTAGATGCTAAGGGGGGAAAATCGGCTAACATGTTGTGTGTATTGTGGCCGAATGTGAACTTGGATAAATATTGAGTAATGTTGTGTTTTAAAATAATGAAAGGAAGATTATGCTTAAGTGAAGTTATAGGTATGTGATGATTGATTTGTGATATGCATGTTTAAATAACATGCATGCAAGGTATGTGTGAAAGAGTGAATTGGTAATAAATCTGCTTGGGACAGCAGCAGTAACGTGATTTTGGAAAATCACCATAAATTGTGGGAGATGAGTTAGAAGCTGAATAAATTATGTAATTAAATCTTAATGAGTCTAGTTTCTTATAAAAGAAACAGTGTACCAAAAGAATTGCCGATGATGAGATATTTGAAGTGATGTGAGATAGGGTCAGAATGACTTCTAGATCCTTTGTTCTGTATTTATAAAATCATTATAAATTGTAAAAAAATGGTTATAAGATGAAGTTTATATTCTTAGACTCCTTAATGAGTCTAGTTTCAAATGAAATAAACAAGAACATATTTTGAATTCTGTACAATGAGAAATTTGATTCGTAGTGAAGAGTGGTCAGATTAGTCAAGTAGTGAAATAAGGGAAACTTTAAGAAAAATCTGGTATTGATTGGCCAAACCAAAAATCCTGAAAATTTTATGGGTAAAATATATATGGGTCTATTTTCAGAGAAAAGTAATGGCACTTTATTTGGAGTTTCGTAGCTCAAGTTATAAATGATTTAGTGAATGTTGCTCAGGAACAGAGCTTGCAGTGAAATTATGATTATGTGGTAAACATTGACAAAAATTCGTTAATGAGTTGCTTATTGATTTCTTATAAGCTTACTATGATCAGTAGGTGTGAAAGTTGAATATATATATTATATTTTGAAAGTGATGCTTGAATAGTCGAATAATGACTAGTTTAAAATCTTTGAATTTTAAGCTCAAGAGCATAGAGGGGCAAATTTGGATAAGAGAAAAGAGAAAGTAATCGAATAGCTGTTGTAATCGTTCGGCAACATTCGAGGTAAGTTCTTAAGTGTTTAAGCTTGATTCCTTTTTATATGCCCAAGAGTTAAATTAATATGGTAAAGGGAATGTAAATTTTATTTAGTTAATGTGTCGAATATGTAATGATTTAAGGCTATAAGCCAATTATGGCTATTATGCTTAAGTTGAATTGGATTTGGAAATTTGATGCACTAAATGAGTGTTACAATGAATAAACTATGCCGTATATGTGCTGGTGGAGATATCACGATTTGTGATTATTAAATACTTAAAGGAAACCATGATGTGTATAAAATTATTATTATTTAGTCCTTTGTGGTAGCCGAATATGGCTTGGCACTAAAGTGATTAAATGTGAACTTCGATGAGGTAAACCATTAAAAGTGTGGTGCTATAAGACTATAGGCTAATACGATATGTGGATTCGTTCCGTAAAGTAAATTATTCAGGTATGCGATATGTACTTAGGCATGTTAAATCGATTGGAATTGAATCATGAATGTGAATTGAGAAGCATAGGTAAAAATGCCTATGACATATATGTGAGTAAGGGTAAAACCATCGTAAATTATCGATAAGGATGGGCTATGTGTGGAACCATCTTATAATTGCTAATTTGAAAGGTTGTGTGCGAATCAGTGAGCAATATGTATATATTAGATGAATTGTGAACTTTTGGTTCTACTTGAACTAAGTTGCACGATAAATAATTTATGCATATGACTTATAGTCGAATGGTCACTATAGGTTAAGTTTGAATGGTGAAATGGAAATGTGATATGTTGAATGAGATGTGTTAATATATGATTAAATATGCATGATATTTGATGTGTATCAGGGCTTAAAGACCCGCAGGCTTCGTGCTGGTAAAATATCCGGGTTAAATCCCGCAGGCTTCGTGCTGGTATTATATCCGGGTTAAATCCCGCAGGCTTCGTGCTGGTATTATATTAGGGATAAATCCCGCAGGCCTAGTGCTGGTATTATATTCAGGCCTTCGTGCCTAGCAGGCTTCGTGCCAGTGATGTGTATTCGGGCCTTCGTGCCTAGCAGGCTTCGTGCCGGTGATGTATATTCGAGCCTTCGTGCCTAGCAGGCTTCGTGCCGGTGATGTATATTCGGGCCTTCGTGCCTAGCAGGCTTCGTGCCGGTGATGTGTATTCGGGCCTTCGTGCCTAGCAGGCTTCGTGCCAGTGATGTATATTCGGGCCTTCGTGCCTAGCAGGCTTCGTGCCGGTGATGCGTATTCGGGCCTTCGTGCCTAGCAGGCTTCGTGCCTAGCAGGCTTCGTGCCGGTGATGTGTATTCAGGCCTTCGTGCTTAGGGCATCAGCAACCACATTAGCTTTTCTCAGATGATAATTAATAACAATATCATAATCTTTCAACAATTCAAGCCATTTGCGCTATCTCAGATTCAAATA
Organism: Gossypium hirsutum; assembly: GCF_007990345.1. Classification (NCBI taxonomy): domain Eukaryota; kingdom Viridiplantae; phylum Streptophyta; class Magnoliopsida; order Malvales; family Malvaceae; genus Gossypium; species Gossypium hirsutum. Next base: position 87,172,048 of record NC_053424.1, read on the forward strand.
TTTTTGTGACATCAAATATTTTAAACTCTTGTGATCAGTAAATATGTGACATTTTTCACAAATAGATAGTGTCGCCAGATTTTTAATGCAAACACAATGGCTGCCAACTCTAAATAATGTATCAGGTAATTCTTTTCATGTGGTTTTAGCTATCTTGAAGCATAGACTATTACTTTACCTTCTTGCATCAATACACAACCTAAACCAGTTAACGATACATCACTATAAATTATAAATTCCTTACCCGATTCAGGTTGAACTAACACAGGTGCATCAGTCAATAAAGTTTTTAATCTGTCAAAACTTTGTTGGCATTTATTAGACCACTCAAATTTCACATCTTTCTGCAACAAATGAGTCATCGGAAAAGCTATCATTAAAAACTCTTCAACAAACCTTCAATAATATCTAGCTAGTCCGAGAAAACTTCTAATTTCAAAAACATTCTTTGGTGGTTTCCAATTAATAATAGTTAAAATTTTTCAGATCCACCCTGATACCTTCTGCAGATACTATATGCCCGAGAAAACCAACTTCTCGTAACCAAAATTCAGCTTTACTAAATTTGGCATACAATTGTTTCTCATGCAGAGTTTGCAACACAATTCTTAGATGATTAGCATGTTCATTTTCATCTTGAGAATATACTAAGATATCATCAATAAATACCACCACAAACCTGTCTAGATACGGTCTGAAAATTCTGTTCATCAAATCTATGAGTACTGCAAGTGCATTTGTCAAGCCAAATGGCATCACAAGAAACTCATACTGCCCGTACCTGGTTCTGAAAGCTATCTTTGGCACATCTGAATCTTTTACCCATAGCTGATAGTAACCAAAATGAAGATCAATCTTCGAAAATATAGTAACACCTTTCAATTGGTCAAACAAGTCATCAATACGAGGTAGTCGATACTTATTCTTTATTGTGATTTTGTTCAGCTGCCTGTAATCAATACACAGTCTTAATGATCCATCTTTATTCTTTACAAACAAAACTGATGCACTCCAAGGTGAGAAACTGGGTCGAGCAAAGCCTCTACCAATCAATTCTTGCAATTGTGCTTTCAACTCTTTCAGTTCAGTAGGATCCATTCTGTAGGGTGTTATGGATATCGGTGTTGTTCCTAGAACAAGATCTATAGAGAACTCCACTTCTCTAACTAGTGGTAAACCAGGTAATTCCTCCGAAAATACATCAGGAAATTCAGAAACCACCAACACTAATTGAATCTTCGACTCAGATGCTTTAGTATCCAACACATATGCAAGATAAGCATCATACCCTTTTCTGACATGTTTTTGTGCTGATATAGCTAAAATCACAGTGGATAACCCATCCAGTTTATCAGATTCAACGTGAACTCACCATTTTGACACTTTAACGCAATGTATTTTTGTTTACAATTCACCACTGCATTATGTTGGGTTAGCCAATCCATTCCCAAAATCACATCAAATTCATCAAAGGGCAACAACATTAGATCAGCCAAAAAGCAATAACCCTTTACCATCAACGGGTAATTTTTAAAAATTTAATCCAACATAACATACTGGCCCAGATGGTTTGAAACTTTAACCAAAAATTCAGTGAATTAACAGGTAAATTTTTAACGGACATTAATTTCGTGCATATGTATGAATGTGTGGAACTAGGATCAATCAAAGCAGTAATATCAGTATTAAGAAGAGAAAATGTACCAGTAATGTTGTCTGGTGCAGAAGCATCCTCTTTAGCATGAATAGTATATGTCCTTGCCGGTGCTCGTGCTTCAGATTTAACTGTTGAGTCTTTTATATTCCCTCGGCTACCACTAAAATTTCTAGGATGTCGGGGTGGTCTCTCAAAGTGGGATTACTCGGCTTCGAAGTCTGATCAGTATCTTTTTCAATCCTTTCCGGAAAATCTTTGAGAAAATGGTCAAAAGAACCACATCTATAACATGCTCCACTTCAAAGTCGGGATTACCAGTCTGAGCTAAATCCTTAAAAGCACACATATTCTTCAGGATGCTAGATCACTATAGGATCACCCGTCCGGGCTAGATCCTTTATACCATTATTTCATTTTCGAGTAATCCATCAGACATCCCTTTTTATTCAACCGGGACATTTCACCATAACATTAATAATTCATGAGTTGTCATACAATAAATATTACTATTATAATTCATACATGTACATACATCTTTAATGTGTTTAAAGATAGTTTACATTTGAGTTACACGAACTTACCTGGTAATTGCTTAGGTTTCGTATTTCAGTTATTCCGAAACCTTTCGTTTTCCACGATCGATCTTCTGAATTGGTTCCTCGGGGTCTATATTAGTAAAAATAAATTATTAATACCTCATGCTATTTATTTCGACCTAAAATTCACCCCGGGCAAAATGACCATTTTGCCCCTAACATTTCAAAATTTTACAACTTAGTCCCTAGGCTCGTAAAATGAAATACATGCAATTCCTTGGTTACTCAAGCCTAGCCAAAAACATAGAAATTGGGAAAATTACTCTTTAAAACCTTCTAATTTATAATCTAAAGCAATTTCATGCAAATTGCTTCTAAAATCCAAGTTTTTCAATTTATTCAATTTGGTCCCTAATTTCCAATTAGACATCTTACACTAAGAATTTCTTCATGAAACTTTAACACATGCTTACTTTCATATTCTAGGCCTCGTAATAATCATAAAATAGATATTTTGACATCAGATTTGTGGTCCTGAAACCACTGTTCCGACTAGACCTAATTTTGGGATGTTACACCATAAATCTTTTACCAAATAGCCGGGCTTCTTTTTCTTCTTGCTTCTTTTCTTTACTTAATTCCTCAGCTTTATGTGCTCGATCAGCTAGTACCATAAATTCACTTAATTCAAGAATCACTATCAATAACTTGACATCTTCGTTTAATCTTTCCACAAAACGTTTACACATATCAGCCTCAATTAGAACCCACTCTCTAGCATACTTACTCAACCAAACAAATTCCTACTCGTATTCAGATACAGTCATGTTTCCCTATTTCAACTTTAAAAATTCTTTCTTTTTCTAATCCAGAAATCTCTGAATAATGTACTTCTTTCTAAATTCTGTTTGAAAGAATTCCCAAGTAACATTCTCTCGATACAACAAAAGTTATGGTGTTCCACCAATGATAAGCTGTGTCTTTTAGTAAAGATACTGCACATTTCAAACATTTAGCCCGTGTACATGATAATTCATCTAAAACCCTGTTGGTATTTTCCAACCAAAGCTCAGCCCTCTTTGGATCATCATCAGCAGTAGCCCTAAATTCCTCTGCCCCATGCTTACAGATTTTATCCACTGGAGGCTTTCTGATTTTAACATGTTCAAAACACTGTGACATCTCTGGAACCTGTTAAGGAGCAGGTGGGAGAGGTTGTTGTACAACAGGATTTGTTCTCAAATATTCATTGAACCACTCGTTCATTATTTGAAAGAAGACTTCTTTTTTCTCCTCACCTCGGCCCTCAGATACGAGCCTTTTACTACTACTAGATACAGCTCGTTGAATGGAAGCTTGAGTAGTGCTATTAGCGTCCTCGGATTCAGCTTTAGCTTGGTTGGATGATATTACTATAAGAAAAATACATTTAAAAATGGTTTGGGGATTTACACTATAAAAAATTATATAATGGCATGTGTAGCTAGACTCATATTTGCTACGTTAATCTGAGAATCAGCTTAACTATAGCTTTGATACCAATAAATGTACACCCCTAACCCGTATCCGTCGCCGGGATAGGGTTACAGATTAATTGCCAGAGTTTACGAAACAATAACAAATAATTCATGTCATTTACTGTTCATATCCGAAATTAATCATATCGTCCCTTAAATGAACCTTGAGGCCCAATTTAAATATTAGAAAGAAGTCGGGCCAAAACCGGAATCTCAGAAATTTTTTCGCAAAATTTCAAAAATTTTCATATATACAATGGTCACACTCCTGTGTGAGTAAGCCGTGTGACATGCCCATGTCTCAGGCCGTGTGGGCATTGGATGTGAGGCACACGACCGTATCCCAGCCCGAGTCCTTACCCATGTAACTCTCTGATTTGTGCCACATGGCCTACCACACGCCCGTGTGCTAGGCCATGTGGTCAATTTAATTTTCAAAAATTAGGTGCAGGATTCACACGACCAAGATACAAACTCGTGTTCTAGGCCATGTGTCACACATGATCGAGATACATTCCTGTGTCTCTGCCCGTGTGCCTAATTTGAAGCATATTGTTTCTCAATTTTAAGATGCAGGGGACACATGACCAAGCCACATGCCTGTGCACATGACTGTGTGTCACACACAGTCTAGACACACGCCCATGTGTCTGCCCGTGTGGCTAAAATAAGGTCATTTCCTAGCGTTATTTCTCACCCAAATTTGTCAACAACCTACAACAACACTTATACACATTCACCAACCAAATTCAAGACATTATAGTCAAACCTAATACTAGTAATGAATAAGATATATTAACATGTATATTCAAATAATTAAGCTTACCAAATTTTCATTTATGTTCTTAGGTAAATTTGTATTATTTATACTAACTCAAATTTATTTACCATTTGATTCATATATCATCTACTACTTAACCATTTCAAAACACATCAAACATGTTATGGCCTTATAATTATATACCAAAACATACCATTCAAGCAATTCCAATGGCTAGATTACAAACAACCATTTACATGCCAACATTGGCAAAGTTAGCCTATACATGCCATTATACCAAAACAAGTTTACTATTTATACCAAAATGAGCTTGTGGATAGTGTGATGATACTCCGACTGATCTCTAACCTTTGCGAGTTTCCGAGTACTATAAAATAGAGAAAAGAAAACCTAGTAAGCATTTAATGCTTAGTAAGTTCGTATAACAACAATTAAACTTACCAATCATATTCAATTAAATAAGTATAACAATAACATGCTTTCCAACAAATTGGAAATTTCCCTAATCATATACACTGAATTGAACAAGTTAGTTACATAATTCACATATATATTAAATAAACATGAATGAGCTCATCATGTTTCACACTTTCAAGTATATTAAAAACATTAAAGAAATAATTCTTTTAATCTCATAATTTCTCGTACCAGGAGTTTTCTCCGTTGAATTATTGAAATAACAATGGATATTCAAGTAGTACACACAAGGTGTACAAAACTGTAAACCGTTAACACATTATCAAGGGTACACATTAAGGTACATAATTAGGGAGCACACTCTCGAGCCACTTATCAAGATGCTCAGATGAGCCATGTAACAGGACACTTATCTGGGCTAAATAGAAAACTCATAAGAGTTTTAATCAGAGAGCTCATAGAGCTTTACAGGTAACTCTGAAGAGTTATTATCAGGGAGCATCGGATAAGGTAATAGAGAGTTCAAACGAGCCATGTCAGGAAGCTCATAGGAGGCTATATCAGGACGCTCACGTAGAGTAGCGTTTGTGTCGCAATAAATGCTGGATCACAATCGATTGAATCATGTAACAAGACGGTCACAAAGAGCTGCGATAGTGTGCAACACATGCAGAATCACTACTAATCAGAACACTCGCAGGAACTATTTAACAGGATGGTCAAGAGGGCCTATAACAGGATTGCTCGTCTGAGCTATATTTTGTCCCCAACATATGTAGGGTTATAATCAATACGGGAAAATACTGTATCCATCGCGTTTCATTATTCAAACGGAACTTATCATTTATCAAGCAATACCGGGCATGTGATTAATTTCATACATTAAACATTTATGCAATTCACACAAATACAACATTTGATTCAGACATATTAATACACATAATTAAATTACACAAACTTACCTCGACACTTGTTCGTATTTAAAAGTCTACTAATCCAGCACCTTTTCTTTTCCTCGATCTAGCTTCGAATTTGAGTTATCCGAATCTATATAAATGAATTTAATCATTAATTTATTACATTTCATATTCAATTGGATTCAATTTATACCCTAGGCAAAGTTACCATTTTTCCCCTATACTTTCATAAATTCCAATTTCGTCTCTAGGCTCGGAAAATGAAATTCATGCAATTTAATCCTTATTCCAAGCCTAACTGAAATTTTCATATAACATTTATAGTACATATATTTCACACAATTATGAATTTTTCCATAACCTTTACATCTTTACAATTTAGTCCCTTAATCATAACTTGATCAAAATTCTCTTTGTAAAAGTTGTTTATCTATTAACAACCTTTCATTTTCTACCATAAATTTCAATATTTTAGCATATTCATCCATGGAAAATTTTCTATACTTTGATATCTTTTCAAATTAATCGTAAAAATAGATAGATTAAGCTATTCTGATTTCAAAAATATAAAAATTACTAAAAACAGGACAAGAAAACATACCTAATCAAGCCAAGAAAGTTTGATTTCTATTTCCTAGTTTTTCCATGTATTTGGGGATGGAGATGATATAAAATGATAATATTAAACATTTATTTAATTTATCATCTTTTAATTTTCCACTTTCCAATTTAGTCCTTATCCTTTTCTAATTTTTCCATGGATGAATCATCAAAAATATCTACTAACTTTTATTTAATGCTCTAATTACCATATAAGGACCTCTCATTTTTAATTCCATAGCTATTTCATCCTTTTAGCTACTAGAACTCAACTTTTGCATTTTATGCAATTTGGTACTTTCCATAATTAAGTACTTAATCAATAAAATTTTCTTATCAGAATTTTCATATAACATTCTTACCATAAAACGGACCATGCAATAATGTCAAAATAAATTTTCTTTTTAGCTCGAATTTGTGGTCTCGGAAACACTATTCTGGTTTCACTGAAAATGGGCTATTACAGGAAATGCTAGAGTTAGTAAAAGTGGAATGAAAGACACTACAGTTAAATCTGAGGCACGAGCACCAGCTAGGGCTTATGTTGTACAAGCTCGCGAAAATGCTTTAGCACCTGATGTGGTTGCTGGTACATTTTCTCTCTTTGATGTTATTGTTTATGTTTTGATTGACCCGAGGTCAACTCATTTGTATATATGTACTGCATTAGTAACAGACAAGAAAAGACCAATAAAGTCAATTGAATTTGTGGCCAAAGTAACTAATCTGCTAGGTCAGTATGTGTTAGTTGATAAAGATTTTAAAAATTTTCCACTAAGAGTTCAGGATTGCGACTTTCCGGTTGATTTGATATTTTTTCCTCTTAACGAATTTGATGTTATTATCGGCATGGATTGGTTGAATTTGCATGATGCAATTGTGAACTATGAACGAAAATAGATTACTTTAAGATGTTAGAATGGTGAAACAGTCAGAGTCAGGCATAATAAACAGTGCCGCCAATATTATTTCTACTTTGTTAACTCAGAAACTTGTAGGAAAAGGGTTTGAAGCGTATTTGGCATATATTTTAGGTACTAAAGTTTCAGAATCGAAAGTTGAATTAGTCTCGACTGTTTGTGATTTTGCAAATGTACTTCCAGAAGAGTTGCCAAGGTTACTGCCAACTAGAGAGGTTGAGTTTGCTATTTAATTAGTATCAAGAACTTCTCCGATATTAATCTCTCCTTATAGAATAGAACTAGTTGAATTAAAAGAATTAAAAGAACAGTTGCAAGAATTGAAAGATAGAGGATTTGTGTGGCCAACGTTTCTCCCTGGGGTGCACTTGTGTTGTTTGTTAAGAAAAAAGACAAGTCAATATGTTAGTGTATTGATTTTTGGCAGGTGAATAAAGTTAGATTAAAAAAATATTCGTTGCCTCCTACTAATTGTTTGTTTGATCAGTTGAAAGGTGCTATGGTGTTTTCAAAAATTGGTCTTCATTTGGATATTATTAATTCTAAGTTAAAGATTCAAATGTGCCAAAAATAACTTTTCGAACCAAGTACGGTCACTATGAATTTTTAGTTATGTTGTTTGGTTTAACAAATGCTCCTACTGTATTTATGAACTTGATGAACAAAATATTTCAACAGTATTTAAACAAGTTTGTTATTTTCATCGATGATATATTGATTTATTCGAGAGATAAGACTAATCATGCCCGACATTTAAGCATTATGTTGCAAACATTGTACTATAAACAATTATTTGTGAAATTCAATAAATGCAAGTTCTGGCTTCGAGAAGTCAGGTTTTTAGGTCACATGGTATCAACAGACAACATAACAGTAGATCCGATCAACATTTCAACTATATTGAATTGGAAACCTTCAAAAAATGTCATTGAAATAAGAAGTTTTCTAGGTTTGGTTGGGCATTACAAACATTTTGTTAAAGGTTTCTCGATGATTGTTTTACCACTGACGAAACTGCTCAAAAAAGATGTTATATTTGTCTGGTCTGATAACTGTTAGTAGAGTTTTGATCAATTTAAGTGATGTTAACAAAAGCTCCCATGTTAACTCAACCAAAGTTCGGTAAAGACTCTGTGGTATATAGTGATACTTCACTTAACAGTTTAGGTTGTGTTTTAATGTAGAAAGCCAAAGTTGTAGCTTATGCTTCCCCACAATTGAAACCACACGAGAAAAACTATCTGGCACATGATTTGGAACTTGCAGCTATTGCGTTTGCCTTGAAGATATGGTGACATTACTTATACGGAGAAAAATTTCATATTTTCACTGATCATAAAAACTTGAAATATTTGATGTCCCAGAAAGAACTAAATTTGTGACAATGTAAATGGTTGAAGTTGTTAAAAGAGTACGATTTAATTATTGACTATCACCTGGGAAAAGCTAATGTTGTTGCGGATGCTCTAAGTCGAAAGTTATTGTTTGCTTTAAAAGCTATGAATACTTGTTTGAAACTAGTTGATGACGGATCTATTTTAGTTGAATTAAAAGCTAAATCGATGTTTTTACATCAGATTTATGAGGCTTAGAAAAGTGATATTGAATTAGTTGCAAAACTAGAGCAAATCAGGAAACTTCAAGGTACAAAATTTCATATTGGTGCTAATGATAGTTTGTATTTCTGAAACAGATTGTGTGTTCCAAAGAATTCTGAAGTTGAATAAGAGACTTTACGGGAAACTCACAGCAACAGTTACTCGATTCACCCTAGTAGTAATAAAATGTATAGTGATTTGAAACAAATATATTGGTGGCCAAGTATGAAACGTGAAATCTAGAATTTTGTATTGAAATGTTTGATTTGTCAATAAATTAAAGCTGAGCATCAAGTACCTTTAGGGTTGCTATAGCCTGTTATTATTTCAGAATGGAAATGAAAATGAGTTACCATGGACTTCATGTCAGGGCTACCGTTATCGTCGAGGAAGAAAGATGCAATTTGGGTTGTTGTCGATCATTTGACTAAATCCTCACATTTTATTCCAATTCGCATAGATTTTTCACTAGAGGGATTAGTAAAGTTATATGTTACTGAGATTGCCAGATTACACGGGCTGCCATTGTCGATTATTTCTTATCGTGATCCACAACTCACCTCTAGATTCTACGTAATTTATATGAAGCTTTGGGCATTAAATTGACTTTCAGCACAAGGTTTCATCTACAGACAAATGGCCAATCTGAGAGAGTGATTTAGATACTCGACGATATGTTTCACTGTTGTATTCTTGAATTAGAAGTTAATTGGGAGAGGTTCCTTCCATTGGTTGAATTTTCTTACAACAATAATTACCAGTCAAGTATTAAAATGGCCCCATACAAAGCTTTGTATGGTCAAAAATGTAAAACTCTATTATACTAGACGGAATTGAGTGAGAAAAATCTTTTGGATATCGATTTGATTCTTGAGATCAAAGAAAATGTTAAGGTGATACAAGATTATTTAAAAGCTGCTTCTGATAGTAAAAAATCGTAAGCCGGTTTGAAAAGAAAAGACACTGAGTTCCAGTGTAACACACCAAACCCGACCTAGACGTTATGGCCAAATCAGCAATGTCGCATTGGAGTGTTGTTGAAAACATAATTTTCGTAATAATCCCATCTCATAAAACTTCTTTGGGTTCTTACCAAAATTTTAGGATGATTTGTTCATTGTGAAAACTCAAGTTGTTTTAGTAAAATATTGATCATATCAGATTATTATTAACTTTAAAACAGTGTTTCTTGCTAGAACTCTCAACATGTGTTGCGTAAACATGGTGTTTTCAGGAAAACATTTGCTTATAGTTTCTTGAAAACCTGAATCCTACTACTAACAGATGAAAATCAAGTAAATAAATTCCCAAATTAAAACCAAACTTAAAGAGGCCTTATTACATAATGAAAACCCAAAATAAAATCTTAATTATAGTATTAAAAGAAACTATGTCGAGTGGCCACCTCTAAGTCCTCCGTCGCCTCGATCCCTTTAAGCCTGGGGATTTCCTACACAGTTAACATATGGGTGAGTTTACAAAAACTCAATGTGTGAAATCCCATAAAAGCATATAGTCAGTGTAAACACGATTTGGGCCTAAGCCCTTTTAGTATTAGTTAGGCCATAGCCTATTTCAGTAATTATAGCAGTCGGGGTCTAAGCCCGTTTCAGTAACAGTAACAGTCTGGGCCTAAGCCCGTTAACATATCAATACAGTATGCAAACAAGAGTCCTACCCAATCAATCCTCTACACACCACTGGGGATAAAGTTGACCCACCTAATCCTACAAACCAAGTAGTACCGGTAGCTGCACTAAAACAATATTTGCAGCAAAGTTGCTAGTGATAGGCCTATAGCCTTCCAGTACACTTCCTCCAAAATCGTATATATCCCACCCCATGCAATGTAACGTAATTTAAATGTATAAACAGTAAGAATGAAAGGCTCAAACAGTCACACCTCAATTAGGGGTATATTTGTCATTTTACCTATTCGGGGTATAATAGTCATTTCATCAATGTGGGGTCTAAGTGTACTTACCGACCCAACAGTAGGTCCACAGTTATCTTGGGTGACCCGTTCGACCTTAACAATCCAACAGTGAAAATGGCCCAAAGCCTACAACCTGGCCCATGTGGGCCCACACACCTATGTGGCCCGTAAAGCCTAAAATTACCTTGGTCTTGTAAACTACCCAACCTAGGCTAACAATCTCCACACATCTGTGTGGTTTACTCATGTGGGGCCGATGAGCCCGTGGGGCCCACACGACCCATTTTGGCCCAACATGGCCCAAAGCAACCCAAGCCCACGAAATCGCTCGTGGTGGTCTCTACGATCAAATACTCGCGCTTATGCAATCAGATGACCACACGAGCTAATGCATGCACGCCCTATTGTCCCACGAGATACATCAATCTGTTTCAAATAGAAGTTTCGGTTAATAGCCTAAAATCGAATTAAAGCAAACCCTAATGGAAACACTTCTTCATATAATTGCCTATCCCTCGATTTGGTAGATCTAAGAACCGTTACAAGCAATCGTTTCCAATCCTTAGTGACTACTTGCAACCCACACACCCTTTTGTAAATTATTATTATACACAATCCATTGTACCAAGTGTATAGTTACTTACCAAAAGCGAAGACTAAGAGTGAGGGACAGTAGTATTCGGCCAACAGCCTAAAGCACATCTTAATTTTGAGGCACGAGATGTAACAATCTCGCTCTCTAGTAGAAAACATCAGAAAGGAGAGTTAATAAACGAGGTTATTCCGACCAAAACAAAAGAGGGAAGAGGACTAATGTGACAAAAAGGGAGAAGGAACCTTGCACTTGATCCCTAACCGATTTCTCAAGGACCCACTTCAGAAGCCGTAACACAATAGGGGTAGAGAGAGATGCTTGGAGATTCAGCTAGCATTGAAGGGAAAAGTGTCGGCTCAAAACCAAAAGAAAGGGAGCTAACAGAGACTTAGCAAGGGTTAAGGAGGTAGATATTAGGCTAATGGCCCAAGGAAAGGGTAAAATTTGATGACCAATTGGAAGGGAGAGAATGCAGTATTTGGCCAAAAGAAACAGAAAAGTAGAAGAGTGATTCAGAGAGAAAGGTTGATTAATCAAAGTAAAGTTTTTAGAGGAAAAAACCCAAGTAGGAAATCACAAAACGTACTCAATTGGCCAGATACAAAAGTCAGCTGTCAAAACAAGCAAAAAAAATCTCTAGAGTGAAAAGAGCACAAGGGAAGATAACTACTGAAAAAAGAGAGAGTAAAAACTCAACAATATTCGACACCCATAGTCTAAGGCCGAATTGGCATAGGGGAAATCCCACAATCGGCAACCACTTCCACACACCTCAACTACCCATAACTTTCTCCTAAAATCTCTCCATTACATCCTTAAACTGATCACCATTCAATCCCCCTTTCTTCTCCTCAATTTCGGCTAACATGATCCCTTACTTCACTTAACAACCCAACCAACCAAGTAATAGAGTCCCACTGCCCTACAACCTCCCACACCACTGCTTGCAAAAATAAACACACTTGCACACTGCAAAAATAAACGCACTTGCACACAGCAAGACTTGAACCCCAGTCTTCTAGCAACAAATAACATGCCACTAACCCCTTGACCTGTAAGCTTTTTATGTCATGCAACCCATACATTAATTTAAAAGTCTACTAGCTGGAGACAAATTTTGCTCAAGCCAAGGCTTAAACCCATTTCTTCCCAGATACTCCCAAAGCATTAAACCCTTAAGCAGACGTACATCCACTACACATGCACATAAAAATAATTTTAACAGGGGTTTTTGGGATTTGGGGCGTTACATTTCTACCCTCCTTAAAGAAATTTCGGCCTCAAAATTTACCTGGTCAGAATAGCTGAGGGTATTGTTGTCGCATCCCCTCCTCAGAAATTTGATTCTGACAAAGAACTTTCACTAATGGGATTGATTTCCTTCTTAAGACGTTCACCTCTTGATCCAAAATCTGGATTGGTTCTCCTCGAAAGTCAGGTCTGGTTTAACCTCAATCTCCTTAGCCGGTACCACATGCGTAGGATCAGAGTGGTAGCATCTCAGCATCGAGACATGGAACACGTCATGAATCCACTCTAATTCTGGAGGTAGCTCTAGCTGATAGGCAACTGGTCCTACTCATCTCAAAATGCAAAAAGGTCCAATAAACCTTAGGCTCAACTTGCCCTTACGCCCAAATCTCAGTAACTTCTTCCATGGCGAGACATTCAGAAAGATAAAATCTCCCACAGAATACTCAATTTCCTTATGCTTCAGATTCGTATATGACTTCTGTCTGTCTAATGCTGCCTTCAGTCAATCTTGAATTAATCTAACCTTATCTTCGATATCAGATACTAGCACAGGACACAGAACGCGCCACTCACCCAATTCAATCCAACATGACAGAGTGCGACACCTACGACTGTATAGTGCTTCGTAAGGTGCCATCTATATGCTAGACTGGTAGCTATTATTGTAAGCAAATTCTACTAGTGACAAGCAATCCTCCCAACTGCCTTGGAAGTTAATTACACAAGTCCTTAACATGTCCTCCAGTATCTAAATCACCCTCTTTGACTGACCATCTGTCTGAGGATAGAATGCAGTATTGAAGTCCAATCGTGTACCCAGAGCTTCATGTAACTTCTTCCAAAACTGAGACGTGAAGCGAGGATCTCTGTCAGATATTATGGAAATTGGTACCCTATGCAGTCTCACTATCTCGGATATGTTCAACTTAGCCAGTTTTCGTAACGAATAATTTGTGCTAACCGGTATGAAATGGGCACTTTGGTCAATCGATCCACGATGACCCATAGTGAATCTTTCTTAGAAAGCGTGAGGGTAGCCCACTCACAAAGTCAATAGATACCCTTTTCCACTTCCACAGCTAAATCTAAACTAGCTGAAGCAACCCAGAAGGCAACTGATGTTTCGCTTTAACCTGTTGGCAAGTCAGACATTTCCCCACAAAGTTAGTAATCTCACGCTTAAGACCCGGCCACAAGTATATCTCACGGAGATTTTTGTACATCTTATTTCTACCTGGGTGCATAGCATAGGGACTACTATGTGCCTCCCGTAGTAAAGTCTACCTCAAAACAGTATCCTTAGGTACACAAATTCTGCCTTGGAAATAGAGTACCCCTTTACTATTCAGCCCAAAATCCAGAGTATTACCTTTTTCGATCTGACGGAACTGAAGACGTAATGACTCATCTTTCAACTGTTTACTCATAATCTCCTCAGTCCACACTAGTTTAACTTGGAGTTCAGCCAACAAGCTACCATTATCAAATAAGCTAAGACGAGCAAACATTGCTCTCAGATCAGTCATAGCCCTACGGCTTAGTGAATCCGCCATCACATTGGCCTTACCAGGATGGTATTCAGTCGAACAATCATAATCCTTAAGCAGCTCAATCCATCTACGCTGCCTAAGATTTAACTCCTTCTAAGTGAGGAGGTACTTGAGGCTCTTGTGATCCGTGTAAATGTTATACTTCTCACCATACAAGTAATGCCTCCAAATTTTCAATGTGAACTCCACTGTGGCCAACTCCAAGTTATATGTTGGGTAATTCACCTCATGAGTCTTAAGCTGGCAAGATGCATAAGCTACCACCTTACCCTCTTGCATCAACATACAACCCAAACCAGCATGTGATGCATCACTGTAGACAGTAAACTTTTTCCTAGACTCCGGCTGAATCAAGACAGAGGCCTCAGTTAGAACTTTCTTCAACTTCTCAAAGCCCTCTTGCTACATATTAGTCCAATTAAATGGCATGCCCTTGTGGAACAGCTTAGTTAAGGGTGCGGCAATCAGTGAGAACCCCTTTACAAATCTTTGATAGTACCCAACTAGTCCCAGAAAACTACGAATTTTTGATACAGTCTTAGGCTGCTTCTAATACAAAACAACCTCAATCTTCTGAGGATCAACCCTAATCCCCTCAGCAGATACCATATGACCAAGAAACGTTACCTCACGTAACCAGAATTCACACTTACTAAATTTGGCATATAGTTGTTTCTCCCTCAAAATTTGCAGAACTACTCGTAGATGTTCATCATGTTCATCTTCAGTCCTCGAATACACCAGTATGTCGTCGATAAATACTAAAAAAAACTAATCTAGATAGGGTTGAAATACTCTGTTCATCAGTCCATAAAAGCTATCGGTGCACTTGTCAGTCCAAAAGGCATTATTAGGAACTCGTAATGACCATAACGAGTCCTAAACGCTGTCTTGTGCACATCAGCCTCTTCAACTCTCAGTTGGTGATATCTCAACCGAAGATCTATTTTATAGAACAACGATGCTCCTTGAAGTTGGTCAAACAGATCATCAATCCTTGGCAGAGGGTATTTGTCCTTAATGGTTAACTTATTCAGTTGTCTGTAGTCGATGCACATACGCATAGATCCATCCTTCTTTTCACAAACAAGACTGGTGCTCCCTACGGAGACACACTAGGTCGGATAAACCCACGGTCTAGTAGTTCTTGAATTTGGGCTTTAAGCTCTACAAGCTCTTTCAGTGCTATTCTATAAGGGGCGATGGACACCGGAGCTGTACCAGGAAGGAGCTCAATCCAAAACTCCATTTCAAGTTCTAGAGGTAACCCTGGTGGCTCTTCAGGAAAGATTTCGGGAAAATCCTTAACTATTTTGATATCCTTTACTGAAGAATCCCAATATCTGAAACACTGATGTAGGCCAAAAATGCCTCACAACCCTTGCGAACCAATTTCTCGGCTCTTAGTGTAGAAATTACATTTCTCAAGTAGTTTCGCCGTTCCCTAACTACCAATACTTTCTCATCCTCCTTAGTTCTCAATACAACCCGTTTAGTGGCACAATCCAAGCTTACCCGATGTTTAACTAACCAATCCATGCCTAGTATTAGGTTGAATTCTCCGAAAGGTAGCTCCATAAGATCAGCCAGAAAGAAAACTCCTTGTATCTCGAAGGGAACATCTCTAAACATCTTATTTATCCAAATGGACTGCTCCAGCGGACTTACAATAGTAATCTCACTCATAGTATTTTCAGCCATAAAACCCAATATCTTAGACATAGAGCATGCTATGTATGAATGTGTAGACCCAACATCAATTAATGTAGTATAAGCAACATTATAGATAAAGAACGTACATGAAATGACATCCAGAGCATCTCTGTCTTCTCAGTGATGTGCAGCATAAACCAGCGCCTCAGTATGACCAGCACCTCTGCTCGATGCTGCACGACCACGGTCCAAACCATTTCCACCCCTGGCCTGACTTTAACCTCTCAGTGGCTGTTGACCACCCCGCTGTACATTACCCAAACCAGTAGCTTGCGTCTACTCGGGCCTCCGTGGACAATGCTTGACACGGTGCTCCAACGATTCGCATCTTAGACATGCACCCATCTTTTTCCAACATTCGCCCTGGTGGCGTTTTCCACAATCAGCACAAAACTGCGGCCCAGTAGTGGTAGCAGCAGGGGCCCTAACTCTGATTGGCCCATCAGCTTTTGGCTTTTTCTTAAGCCACTGAAAATAATTTGGGGGCTCAACATCCCTCTTACCTTTACCTTTCTCTCTATTCTGGCGCTCAGTGCGCGTCACATCCTTGGCGATTTTTGCCTTATAAACCAGTGCTGCCAAATCCCGCTCCCTCTGAGGAGCTATCAGAACCCTTAGACCATCCTTGAGGTCATCCTCAAATCGAACACACCACTCGTATTCTATTGCCACCATCCCACGTGCATAGCGACTCAGTCGTAAAAATTCGGCCTCATATTCAGCCACTATGCTATCTCCCTGAGTTAAGTTAAAAATTCCCTCCTATGGACATCCACATAGCTGGCACCCACATACTTAGCCTGGAAAGTAGTCTTGAAAAACTACCAGGTCAATCGATCGGCCTGAGTGCCCTCTTTGACAGCAAGCCACCACTGGTATGCCTCTGATCAGGGGTGAAGTCAAGGTCATCCATGATCCTTTCTGCGGCCTCAATCCAATATTCAGCCACATTAGGGGAAACTCCAGCAATGCCCCTAAATATCTCTACCCCATTAAACCTGAGTCGTTTTGTAACCGACCCACAGCCCACAGTGCTAGTACTAGACCCAGTGACCCTTTCTAGAATCCTCAACATTGCTTGGGACAGTGCGTCGTCCCAGCTACTCAATTTTGGGACTTTGTCTCAGCCATAGGTGAAGCTGGTGCCTCTCTCGCTTCCTCATTAGGCTAAAGTCCAGATTACGAAAACCCAGCCTGAGCACCTCCATGACCTCTTCCGTGGCCTCTACCATGAGTACCTCTAGTGCTCATTATCCAATTGCGCTTTTATCTATATTTATTGTTCCAGTGTTTATTACAAATATCTTATGAACAATATTATCTCCGAGTTTTGTTTTCGCAGTTCGCAGTATTACTACGGTTCGTAGTACCATAACTAGAGAGTTTCAGTACAATTTTACTACCTAAAGTAGTCTTAGTACTAACATTTCAATATTATCCTTTCAGAATAAACAATCAGAAGACTTACAAGATCGACGCGGAGACTCGGTGTACCACTCCTTCAGTAAGACATTTCGAAATTATATTATTCACTTTAAACTATTTGAAACAATTCTGTTAAAATTTCCACCTTTTTGAAAAATCCAAATCCACAGCTGAGTTTTGCAACCTAACTCTGATACCACTAAATGTAACACCCTAAACCCGGCACAGATAATGGCCAAATCTACGTTGTCACATTGGAGTGTTGTTCAAAACATAATTTCCGTAATAATCTGATCATAAAACATCTTTGGGTTCTTACCAAAATTTTAGAATGATTTGTTCACTGTGAAAACTCAAGTTGTTTTAGTAAATTATTGATCATATCAGATTATTATTAACTTTAAAACAGTGTTTGTTAGAACTCTCAACATGTGTTGTATAAACGTGGTGTTTTCAGGAAAAAAATTATTTATAGTTGCTTGAAAACCCGAATCCTACTACTAATAGATGAAAATCAAGTAAATAAATTCCCAAATTAAAATGATAAACACCAAATTATACATATCTATACCCCAAATACTTAGCATATTTATGGATGTTTATTACTAGATTTGTGGATTTTGGTGCTCTTAATCCGGTTATTTCATGTCTTGTACTCAGGAGAGCACCAAGACTCAAAAGGATCCAAAAACGAGCTAAAAAGGGACAAAACAGACCAAATCGAGAAGATGACACGGCCTAAGCCTTGCCACACGGGCATCTCACATGCCCGTGTCCTTCGGGGGTGTCGACCAAGGTTTTCACGATTCACACGGCCTGGCCATTGAGCCCACACGGCCGTGTGCATCAACGGATCGAACAGGGCCTGGTAATCACGTCACACGGCCGTGGCACACGGGCGTGTCCCTTTTTTCAAAGAGTTGTATTTTACATGGAAAATGGTACTTAGGGAGGAAGAAAGCCAATCCAAAGCCTATATAAACACCCTAAGTGTGACCTAGAAGGAGGCTGCTCTTTCCAGAACTTTTCTGGAATACAGAACCACACGCCAGGAATTACTTGAAGAAAGCCAGATGATCCATTTCAAAAGCCGGAGCTACTCCAAGACTGAAGATCTCTCTCAGAATTCCTTCAGGGGTTTTAGAGTTTTCTTTATGTTTTGTTATTTTCATACTCATGAGATGTACTCTTATTTTATTATGAACTAAACCCCTTAGATATCTAAGGGGGATAAAACCTATAATGGGTCTTGTTATTATTATCTGAACTGTATAACAAATACTTGATTTGTTCTTAATTATTTGTTCTTAATGCTTGAGTTAATATTCCGGGTATTAATTCATGATTTGATGTGCTTACGCAGAGGAGGAATAGACCCTGCCTAAGAGTAGATTTGGCATAATTAAGCGGAGTTGATCGAACGCCTAGAAATAGGGTTACGAGATTTTGCTAGATTAGGGGTGAAACCTAATATAGGAGTCCATAGAGTGATTTACTGCTTCCCTAGCGGTTTTAATTAAGAAAGAAATTTTGATTAATTCAACTGAGCGAAAGGGATAATAACATAGGTTAGGAAGTCTCACGGATCAAGTCAAGTGAATAAATCGTCCGGTTCAGAGTCGGATAACAAGTGAAATCTAGGTAGATTCCTCCTTGGGTGTCATCTTTATCAATTGTTTTTCTTCAAGTCATTTTCCAAATTTTCTCTTTGCTTTAATTAAATCAATTAATTGGTTTAAATAATTAGTTAATTAAAACAAACCCTTTTATTTTTAGGCTAGATAATAACAAGATAGTTATTACTAGTACTTTTGGTTCCCTTGGGTACGATATCCCGGTCTTGCCATTACCATACTATTGTTTGATAGGTGCGTTTGCCTTTTCGTCGTGATAATAGTTAATCTAGGTTTGATCTTCATTATAAATATTTATTACTTGTTACGAATCACGGGAGAAAGTTTTTGCCGTCGCTGTTGGGGAACTGAAATATTAGGAACACTAAATTTTTATTACTTTAGCCATTTATTTTTCTTAAAATTTTATTTTATTTTATTATTTATTAATTTACTTTTCTCTCTCTATTGGCAGGTTTTTATAGTTTATGACTAGAAGAAACCCGTCAGGACCATTACTCTTTGACGAAGAAATCGATCGTACAATTCACAAAAATCAAAGAAAAATAAGACGTAGTTTATGCTACACGGAGAACGAGCGAGAAGACGATACTCAAACCCCAATCGACGAGATGGCTGAAAACCCAGGCGATTAGCTACCTCCTACAATTACAGCTAATCAAAATCCTACTCCACGTACTATGTATGACTATGCTAAACCTTCTTTAATAGGAACTGAGTCTAGTATAGTTAGACCTGCTATTGCTGCGAATAATTTCGAACTAAAACCTAACACAATTCAGATGATACGACAGTTTGTTCAGTTTGACGGTTTGCAGGATGAGGATCCCAACTCACACTTGGCAAATTTTCTTGAATTTTGCGATACATTCAAAATCAATGGCGTTTCTAATGATGCCATTTGTCTTCGGTTATTTCCCTTTTCACTGAGAAACAAAGCTAAATAGTGGTTGAACTCATTACCACGAGGGTCTATCACTACTTGGGAACAAATGACCGAGAAATTTTTACCAAAATATTTTTCACCGGCTAAAACGGCTAAATTGCGTAATGATATCTCTTCTTTTGTGCATTTACGATGCATGGGAGAGATACAAGGACTTATTGAGAAGGTGCCCTCACCATGGGTTACCACTTTGGCTGTAAGTTCAAATGTTCTACAATAGTGTGAATCCCTCGACAAGACAAATGATTGACGCAGCTGCTGGCGGAACCATCAACAATAAAACACAGGAAGATGCATATGAATTCATAGAGGAGATGTCACTGAATAACTATCAATGGCAAGTTATGAGGACAAAGCCAACGAAAAATAACATCGATTCTGTCACCATGCTCTCAAATCAGGTAGAACTTCTCAATAAAAAGATTGATAGTTTTCTTGGTTCTACGCAGGTACATCCAGTAATGAGGTGTGGCTCAAGCGGAGGAGGTGTGCATACAGAATATCAATCCTTCAATCCCACAACCGAAGAGGAACAAGTCAACTATATGGGTAATAATAACTTTAGATCTCAAAATAACCCATACAGTAATACTTATAATGCAGGTTGGAAGAACCAACCAAAATTTTCCTAGGGAGGTTAAAGAAATCCAAAGCCACAAAATCCTCAGGGTTTTCAACAACCACCTTATCAACAGGAGAAAAAACCAAACCTTGAAGAGATGCTTTCTAAATTCATCTCGATGTCAGAAACCCGTTTCTAAAATACCGAGACAGCACATAAGAATCAACAAGCATCGATCCAAGGACTCAAAACTCAGATAGGCCAGCTGTCCAAACTAATCTCTGAACGACCATAAGGTAGCGTACCAAGTAATACTGAACCTAATCAGAGGGAACACGTCAATGCAATTAGCACTCAAGATACGGAAGGATCCATTACACCTAAGCCAGAAATATAGCAACACAACGTGATGAACAAAGGACGAGAAGAGGTAAACAATAATGATCCCAAATAGGTAAGTACAAATTATGAACCTCGTGTGCCATATCCTAAAGCAATAACAAAAGACAAAACAGAAGAACAATTCAGTAAGTTTGTCAAACTCTTAAAGAAATTACATATTAACTTACCTTTTATTGAAGTTCTTTCGCAGATGCCCAATTCAGCAAAATTCTTAAAGGAACTTCTGAGCAATAAAAGGAAATTAGACGCTACATCGCATGTGGAACTCAATGCAGTCTGCTTAGCTATTCTAAAGAATGAGCTACCTAACAAATTGAAAGATCCAGGGAGTTTTACAATTCATTGCTTAATTGGTAGCCTATCTGTGAATAATGCTTTAGCTGATCTAGGGGCAAGTATAAATATTATGTCATATAAAATGTTTAAACGACTAGGTCTCGGTAAACCCAAACAGACTAAGATGAGCATACAATTGGCTGACAAAATAGTTAGATTTCCTAAGGGTATTATTGAAGACGTTCTCGTTACAATAGATAAATTTATTTACCTAGTAGACTTCGTTGTCTTAGATATGGATGAGAATAACGAGGTACCTCTAATTTTAGGACGACCATTTTTAGCAACTGGCAGAACCATTATTAATGTAGGCACAGGAGAGCTAACACTTCGTGTAGGTGACGACGCAGTAACAGTCCAAGCACGCGACTCAGTCAAAACCTCTAAGACTCAAGATAATGCTATAAAAACTGTCGATGATAAAACTAATATTCAATCATCCTTACAGGAACTTCCTCGAACAAATAAACAGAGACAGTATGCTACTATCATGAAGAGAACAAAGATATCCATGAAGAACGAAGACTACAGATAGAGGAGCTAGACGAATGGCGAGAACACAAACCGAGAACACATGATAAACTGAAACTACGCAAAAACAAGCCCGATACCTCTCCTAATCAACTTCAGGTCGGCGATACAGTCTTACTAGATGCCATTGATCCTCACATTGTCACTACCACACCAAATGAGGAAATTTCTCTTACGGTACTTAGTATTTTTCCATTTGGTACAATGGAGGTGAGTCATCCCAAGTTCGGCACTTTTAAGGTAAACAACACCCGTTTAAAACCTTATTTTAAAATTGACGACATGAATGGGGAGTATGAACTCCTCTAACCACCATGATCATTCAACGGAGAGGTAAGTCGAGCTTAGACTATAAATAAGTGCTTCTCGGGAGGCAACCTGAGCACTAACATATTTTGATTTATTTATTTTTATTTTCTCTTACTTTGAATCAATTAACTTAATCTTTGAAATGTAAAGTTTTTCAGCACAGACGGCCAGGCACACGGGCGTGCCTAAAGCCGTGGCCAAACAGGGGAAGAGACAAGGCCGTGTGATACGACCGTGTTGAAGCAAGACATGATTTCCCCCAAACATGGCGTGCAATAAATCCCCACGGTCGTGCGACATGGACGTGGGTGAACTTGATAGGAACACACGGGCGTGGGAATGAAAACCCACGGGCGTGCCAGGGACAAGGCTCGATTCTATTTCTTCGACACGGGCGTGCGACACGATCGTGCCATTTAGCCGTGTACAAAGCTAGGCACGACCGTACGACATGGCCGTGTGACACACACGCCTAAGACACACGGGCGTGGGAAAGTATCCGGGCACGGCCTAAATTGAAAAATTCAAAAAACACGGGCTCACCCTCAAAGTACACAGGCATGGCCCTAAGCCGTGTGACCCTCTCTTATATAAACGAACAACTGTTCATCTTCTTCCCCCTTTCAAAACCCTTACGAAAACTCCTCCTCCCCACTCCCTAATCCTTATTCTGGCCACTATTCCCAAGATTCTCACTTACCAACCCTCAAACCACCCTGAAATCCATTCCCCTTGCATTAATCCCCACTTTCCCCTCTCTATACCCTCTATTTTTACTCTACACGGCTATACCCCCGCGTCACACGCCAGTGCTCGACATTAACATGCCCGTGCGCCATACAGCAGCCTTTGGTTCACTTTCTCAACTTTATTTTTCCAATTTATATTGCTACATTAGTGTTCTACATGCTTTACATAGATATTGCAATATTTTTCTTTAGACAAGTAAAGAATTTGCCTTAGAATTTTCTATATTTGAATTATTTAAGCCACTAAATAGCATATACTAGTTTTGGGCCTCTTGCTTAACTACTAATGTATCTTGGATTCTATCAATGCTCATATAATTTCAGGTACATTATGTCGTCGTCAAGAGGAAAGAAGGCCGCGGTCCCATCCTCAAAGAGACGTAGGGGACTAGGTTCTTCCTCAGTGCGTGCTACAGTCAAAGTTCGGCACCCGTTCCTTGAATTTCCACAAGCTTCGCAGGAGCAGCTATTTCAGATACTACTCGCACGACCCATCACCACATGTCGCTGCATCGACTGGGCTGCCGTAGAGTAAGTCTAGCTCGCTGACGCCATCCATGCCCTCCTGTCCACAGACCCATAGGAACAGTTCTTCGCTATTACTGAGCCCACTTATTTAGAGCTAACTGTAGAATTATGCTCTACTTTTCATTTACAGGTGGTGATGACGAACAATGACAACCCAGGCACCATTCACTTCCGATTAGGTGGTCTAGTTCGTTCGATGAGTGTCCTAGAGTTTGGAGTTGCTCTGGGACTTTACACCGATGAGTTTATGGAGGAGGAGGACATGAATGCACTACCAGGCAATATCCACATCTCCCCCTCCTTGTGCTGGAAGGCTTTGGCACCACTCTCTTCCACCTACGACCCCAGTCGCTCGAAGGCCTCAACTCTTCCCCCTTCCCTACCATATCTCCATGCCATATTGGCACACACCTTGACTGGAAGGAGAGAGAGCACCGGTGTCGTCACCACCCACGACGCCTACTATTTATGGTGCATGGCAAATGCACACGTGGCTGACTTAGCATACTTCATTGCTTTCGACATTCGCCATCAGACCGAGCGGCATAGGAAGGGAGTGATCTCCATCGGCCCCTACGTGACGCGCCTTTCCAGACACTTCGGCCTCCTCAACACCGCGGCCCAGTCATCAGCGCTTACCCTGATAGGTCAGATGTCCCCACAGGGCATCACGACTATGTTACACATGAGGATGATCGAGCGCCGATGTGGGATCGATCCTCCTCAGTATTGTCTCTCACATGCCACTGACGAGGAGGATCTTGAGGACATCCCTGATGGTGTTCCCCCACAGCATGAGGAGCCTTCTACCGCGCCACCTAGGGAACAACTAGCTCATGCGGCTGCTTCATTGGCACACCTTTCCGATCGACTCGCCCATTTCGAGCAGTATTGCACTGCACAGTTCGAGATGATCCACGAGCGAGATCGGTGACGGGACCGACAGATGGATGATATACAGGCCATGGTGCAGCAGCTATGCCAACACTTTCACATCACCACTCCAGCACCACCACTTGAGGGTTCCACCGACGAGGATCATTGGATCCTCTTATTTTTTGATTTATTTATTCTTATTTTTATTTTTATTTTATTTTTCTTTTTCTTTTTATTTTTATTTTCATTTCAATTTTATTATTTTATTTTGAAAGACATATCTATATTAGTAAATTTTACTTTTTCTATTTTCTAGTCTTTCTAACAAGTAATTCCACTACGCTCTCTTCCACACCAACTCTTAATAAGCTCTTCATGATTCTACAAACTTCCAAGCAAAGCTGCTAGGAATATTTTACAAAATGAGGAAACAAAAGGGAAACAATACCTCACGAGTGTCATGTTCAACGACCCAATTTCTTCATTTAGCCAAGAACAATGGTAGCTACCACTTTCCCCGAACACTCCATCCTCAGAATTAAGCTCCACATCCATATAACAGGGAGTTTCACCTCCTTTCCTCTTATGATTTTCTTTATTTTGAATAATCTATCTTTGTACATTGAGAGCAATGTACATCTTAAGTGTGGGGGGGTGAACATGAAACCTAACTTTTTGTATTATTCTCAAATCCCTAAAGTTGGTCTGGTGCTTAAGTGATTTTCTCATAATCTTGATCGAATAAATTCTGATTGATCTATAATTATTGTTGGTATGTCATGAATTAGACCATGGGAATTATGCATGATTATTTGATTATAGGACATTAGAGAATCGAGCATGATAAGTTGATATTTTGCGAACTAAAATTTTTTAGATTATTTTCCTAAATTGAGGTATTATCTTGAAATCTTAAGTATACAGGAATGACATCAAAAACCCAAATTTTTGGTGAGATTTTTGAGCCTTTTGAGCATATAGCTTTCATTCTTGCTCACTTCTTTTGTGGTTTGAGTGTGTCAACATTCAACTGTTATTCTAGAACTTGCTTTGATTATACATATCGAGATCACACATATGATTTGATATACTGAGATTGTAAAGGCACTTAGGATTTAACCCATTTACTCCATAAAAGGCCTTACCACATAATTAAACCCTTAGTGAAACCCTTTGAGCCTACTAACCCTTTTTCATTGATTAACCCTCATCATTAGCCCATTAACCTATTATTGTTGAAATCCTCCTACTGAATTTGACCATTTTTATCGAGATTGAATTTAATATTGCTACCTCGCTATGTTCACCATTTTTTGTTACTGAATCATGAAGTATGGTTTCTATATTGTATCAACTTGATTTGTCCTTAAAAAAACCTAGTATTATATTGTAATTCTCAGCAAGCTAAAGTTGTCATGAACTCATGTAAAATAGTTCTAGATATTTGTTTGTGGTTCAGTAATTAAGTTTTTGATAGTGGGGTAATATATTGAAATTATCTCGATCTAACCTTTTTCTCTTCAGCTTTTATCCATACATGTAACCTAAACCCCGTTACAACCATGCAAAGACCTTTTGATTAGTATATCTTATCATTTAGAAGTGGTGGAGATTTGATTTTCATGCAAGCCTATGGTAATAACTTTTCATGTTAGACAATCGAGTGCTTAATCTTGAACCTTAAATACTTTGAGTGATTTGAGTGAATCTTTAGTAAGGATGTCATCTCTTGTATATTTAAGACTGAAGTTAATTACTAAGAGGAAGGAGATTACCTATGATTTTATTATCAAAATAATCGATTTAGATTGTTTGAGGCTTTTAATGCCCCTATAGTTGAATTCTCACTGTATGATTTTCTGTGGAATAACTTGTAACATTATCAGTAATGATTATGTGATTGAGAAGAATGAATTTTAGAAGTAAATCAGAATTTTGCTTGAGGACAAGCAAATGATTAAGTGTAGGGGTATTTGATAAACACCAAATTATACATATCTATACCCCAAATACTTAGCATATTTATGGATGTTAATTACTAGATTTGTGGATTTTGGTGCTCTTAATCCGGTTATTTCATGTTTTGTACTCAGGGGAGCACCAAGACTCAAAAGGATCCAAAAACGAGCTAAAAAGGGACAAAACGGACCAAATCGAGAAGATGACACGGCCTAAGCCTTGCCATACGGGCATCTCACACGCCCGTGTCCTTCGGGGGTGTCGACCAAGGTTTTCACGATTCACACGGCCTGGCCATTGAGCCCACACAGCCATGTGCAAATCAACGGATCGAACAGGGCCTGGTAATCATGTCACACGGCCTTGGCACACGGGCGTGTCCCTTTTTCAAAGAGTTGTATTTTACACGGAAAAAGGTACTTAGAGAGGAAGAAAGTCAATCCAAAGCCTATATAAACACCCTAAGTGTGACCTAGAAGGAGGCTGCTCTTTCCAGAACTTTTCTGGAATACAGAAGCACACGCTAGGAATTACTTGAAGAAAGCCAGACGATCCATCTCAAAAGCCCGAGCTACTCCAAGACTGAAGATCTCTCTCAAAATTCCTTCAGGTGTTTTAGAGTTTTCTTTATGTTTTGTTATTTTCATACTCTTGAGATGTACTCTTATTTTATTATGAACTAAACCCTTTAGATACCTAAGGGGGATAAAACCTATGATGGATCTTGTTATTATTATCTGAACTGTGTGATAAATACTTGATTTGTTCTTAATTATTTATTTTTAATGCTTGAGTTAATATTCTGGGTATTAATTCATGATTTGATGTGCTTATACAGAGGAGGAATAGACCCTGCCTAAGAGTAGATTTGTCATAATTAAGCACAGTTGATCGAACGCCTAGAAATAGGGTTACAAGATTTTGCCGGATTAGGGTGAAACCTAATATGGGAGTCCATAGATTGATTTACTGCTTCCCTAGCGGTTTTAATTAAGAAAGAAATTTTGATTAATTCAAATGAGGGTTAGACGCTATTAGTCTCGAAAGGGATAATAACATAGGTTAGAGAGTCTCACAGATCAAGTCAAGTGAATAAATCGTCCGGTTCAGATTCGGATAACAAGTGAAATCTAGGTGGATTCCTCATTGGGTGTTGTCTTTATCAATTGCTTTTCTTCAAGTCTTTTTCCAAATTTTCTCTTTGCTTTAATTAAATTAGTTAATTAGTTTAAATAATTAGTTAATTAAAACAAACCCTTTTATTCTTAGGCTAGATAATAACAAGATAGTTATTACTAGTACTTTTGGTTCCCTTGGGTACGATATCTCGGTCTTGCCATTACTATACTATTGTTCATAGGTGCGCTTGCCTTTTCATCGTGATAATAGTTAGTCTAGGTTTGATCTTCATTATAAATATTTATTACTTGTTACAGATCACGCGATCATAAAACCAAACTTAAAGAGGCCTTATTACATAATGAAAACACAGAATAAAATCGTAATTATAATATTAAAAGAAACTACGTCGAGTGGCCACCTCTGAGTCCCCCATCGCCTCGATCCCTCTAAGCCTGGAGATTTCCTACACAGTTAACATATGGGAGAGTATATGAAAACTCAATGTGTGAAATCCCATAAAAGCATAAAGTCAGAGTAAACACGATTTGGGCCTAAGCCCTTTGAGTATCAGTTAGGCCTTAGCCTATTTCAGTAACCGTAGTGGTCTAGACCTAAGCCCGTTTCAGAAACAGTAACAGGGCCTAAGCCTGTTAACATATCAGTACAGTATGCAAACATGAGTCCTACCCAATCCATCCTCTACACACCATCTCCGTACCAACCCTACACACTATGTGGGGATAAAGTCGACTAACCCAACCCTACACACCAAGTAGTACCGGTAGCAGTACTAAAATAGTATTTGCAGCAGAGCTACTAGTAATAGGCTTATAGCCTTTCAATACACTTCCTACAAATTCATATATATCCCACCCCATGCAATGCAACATAATTAAAATGTATATACAGTAAGAATGACATGCTCAAACAGTCACACATCACTTAGGGGTATATCAATTATTTTACATATTAGGGGTATAACAATCATTTAATTAATATAGGGTCTAAGTGTACATATACAAATGGGCGACCCGTGCGACCTTAACAATCAAATGGGAAAATGACCCAAAGCCCATAACCCGGCCCATGTGGGCCCACACGCCCATGTGGCTTGTAAACCTAAAATGACCTTGGCCTTTTGAACTACACAGTCTGACCCAATAAACTCCACACGTTTGTATGGTTTACTCGTGTGGGGATGATGAGCCCATGGGGCCTATACGGCCCATTTCGGCCCAACATGGCCCAAAGCGAGCCAAACCCATGAAATCGCTCGTGGTGGTCTCTACGATCAAATACTCGTGCTTATACGGTTAGATGACCACAAGAGTGAATGCACGCCCGTGCAGCATCAATGGTAACGATTTTCGGCATTTGCCAATTTACGATTGAAGCAGTGTGATTACACACTTGATTGTGAAATTTTCGTACCGGCCCACGAGATACACCAATCTATTTCAAACAGAATTTTTTGTTAATAGCCTAAAATCGAATTAAAGCAAACCCTAATCGAAACACTTCTTCATATAATTACTTATCCCTCACTTTGATCGATCCAAGAACCGTTGCAAGCAATCGATTCCAATCCTTAGTAACTACCTGCAACCCACACAACCCTTTGTAAATTATTATTATACACAATCCATTGTACCAAGTGCATAGTTTCTTCCAAAAGTGAAGACTAAGAGTGAGGGACAACAATATTAGGCCAACACCCTAAAGCACACCTTAATTTCGAGGCACGAGATGCAGCAATCTCGTTCCCTAGTAGAAAATGTTAGATGGGAGAGTTAATAAACAAGGTTATTTCGGCCAAAACAAAAGAGGGAAGAAGAGGACTAATGTGATGGAAAGGGAGAAAGAACCTTACACTTGACCCCTAACCGATTACTCAAGGACCCACTTCAGAAGCCGAAACACAATAGGGGTAGAGAGATGCTTGGAGATTCGACTAGCAATAAAGGGAAAGGTGTCAGCTCAGAACCCAAAGAAAGGGAGCTAGCGGAGATTCGGCAAGGGTTAAGGAGGTAGATATTTGGCTAATGCCCCAAGGAAAGGGTAAAAGTTGATGACCGATTGGGAGGGAAAGAATGCAGTATTCAGCTTGGGTTCTAAATAGAAGAGAGTGTAAGAGAAATGATTGAGAGACAAAACAGGAGAGAAGGGAGGAAGCCTGGAAGATGTTTGGCCAAAAGAAATAGAAAAAGAGAAGAGTGATTCAGAGAGAAAGGTTGATCAATCAAAGTAAGTTTTTAGAGGACAAAACCCAAGTAGGAAATCAAAAAATGTAGTCGATTCGCCAGATGCAAAAGTCGACTGTCAAAAAAAGGAAAAAAATTCTCAAGAGTGAAAAGAGCACAAGGGACGATAGCTACCAAAAAGAGAGAGTCAAAACTCAACAATATTCGGCACCCATAGTATAAGGCCGAATTGGCATTGGGGAGTTCCAACAATCGGCAACCACTTCCACACACCTCAACTTCCTATAACTCTCTCCTAAAATCTCTCATTGCATCCTCAAACTGATCACCATTCAAACCCCCTTTCCTCTGCTCAATTTCGACTAACGTGATCCTTTACTTCACTCAACAACCCAACCAACCAAGCAATAGAGTCCCACTGCCCTATAACATCCCACACCGCCACTTGCAAAAATAAATGCACTTGCACGCAACAATACTCAAACCCCAGTCTTCTAGCAACAAATAACATGCCACTATCCCCTTGACCAATAACCTTTTTATGTCATGCAACCCTCACATTAATTTAAAGTCTACTTGTAACATCCCGGAATAGGGCCTAAACAGAATAATGGTTGCGAAACCACAAATTCGAGGTAGAAAATTTATTTTATTATTATTTTGAGGTTTATGATATGATTGCATGATTGTGTGAAAATTTCGTGATGAAATTCTATGCATAAAGTGCTTAATTTGAGATTAGGGACTAAATCGAATAATTTGCAAAACTTGCATTCTAGAAGTTTTAGTATGAAATTGCTTTGGAATATTAATGAAGAGGTCTTAAATAGCAATTTGACCAATTTCTAAGTCTATGGATGGAATTTTTGGAAAGTTTAGTAGTAAGGGCATTTTGGTCATTTAGTTATTAAAATGAATTAAAAACAAAATTAAAGGCCAATTTTTGTCCATCTTCTTCATTAGGATGAAATTTCAAGGGTTCTCCATAGCTAGGGTTTGTTTCAAGCTTTCAAGCTCCATAGTAAGAGGATTCCAAGCCCCATTTTTAATGATCTTTACGTTTTTAGAGTCCCGATAACTTGATTAAGCTTATTCTAGCAATAATTCAACCTAGGGTTCATATTTGGAAAAATACCCATAGGTGAAATTTGTGTATTTTGGTGTTTTATGATAGAATATGAGGTTTTAAATTATGTTAGACAACTTGTGCTACTCGGTTTTAAGTGAAAACGAGTAAAAGGGCTTAATCGATAAAAATACCTAATAATCATAAGTACATGCTAGAGTGTGAATTTGATGTTGTCATAGAAGGGAAAAATGATCAGCATGTCATAAAACATAAGAAAATAGGATGAAGTTTAATTTACGAGCCTTGGGGCAAAAGTGTAAATATGTAAAAGTTTAGGGGCAAAAATGTAATTTTGCCAAAGTTTGGGTGAAGGACTGTTTTAATAAATGTGAGTATTAAATAAGATAATTTTTTTTATTATAGATCAAGAAGAACAAAATCCGGATTTAGACCGGGGAAAGAAAAAGATAGTGGACTAAATCGATATAGTTGATCGTATTTTGTTTCGAGGTAAGTTTGCGGTAAATAAATGCAATATTCTATTATTTTTGTTAATTTTGTTAATTTCCAGCATGTGTATATCTATTTTATGAAATTATTCAAAGAAGACTCAAGCATGAATTGACGGAGAAGTAATTTCAGAAAGTCCCGGTTGAACCTTAGGAATGTGTAGGATACAAATGTCATGACATTAGGGTTCAAGGATACCATGTAAGACCATGCTAAGGTATGCCAATTGGTAAGGTTTCTAAGGCAAGGAAATCATGTAAGACCATGTCAAGACATGGCATTGATAAGTTACTATAAGGCAAAGGTCCCATGTAAGACCATGCTAAGGCATGGCATTGGTGAGTTCATAAAGCAAGGATACCATGTAAGACCATGTCAAGACATGGCAATGGTAAGTTTCAAAAGGATACCACGTACGACCATGACAAGTCATGGCAATGGTAAGGTACCCGTGTATCCTTAGTATTCCAAGTGGTTCAACGGGAAAATTTAAAGAGAATATCAAGGTAAAGTAAGGTAAGGTAAGACGAGTTATACTAAAAAGGTAAGACAAGTTCATGCTAGAAGAGCAAAGGTAAGTACATAATGTTCATGTATGCTTGATAAGGAAAAGGTAAGTAAAATGTATTAATAAATTTGACTAAGTAAGTAAGTATTTAAGTAAGTGAGTAAGTGAAGAAGTTTAAAAGATGTCTATGACAATTAAAGAAGTTGCATTATGTAGTATCATGCCAAGTAGTAAGATAGTTCTTATGAATGTTGTTATTTATTTGCATGCAAACTTACTAAGCTTAATGCTTACCCCTTTTATTTTCTTTCTTTTTATAGTTTTGTCAAGCTAACTCGGGGATCGTAAAGTACGTCAGAGGTCCGGGCACACTATCACAAGGATTATTTTGGTATAGTTAGACGTTTCATTTTGAGTATGGCATGTATAGCATCGTAGCCATTTTGTGTGTATGATCTTATGATATGGCTAATAAATGGTATGTAAATGTTTGATAATTATTAGCTGTTGGAATGGCTAATCAAGGACATGTTTGGTGTTATGTATGCCTAAATGCTAGTTATTCCATGGAAATCATGAAAAAGGTAGCACAAAACAGAATCAGATAGTAGTAGTGATGTGAATTTAACAAATCACTAAAAATAGTAGAAATGGAATTAAATGATGAATAAGTTATGAAATCAAATATTATTATGTCTATTTTCAAATGGAAGAAACAAAATAGGTAAATGAGATATATTTTATGAGATATTTAAATTTTTGTGGAACAAGGCCAGAGCGATTTCTGGATCCCCTGTTCTGACTTTCGAAATTCACCAAAAATTGTAAAAAGATAATTAGAAATCATTCTTTACATGTACAGATTCCTTATTGAGTCTAGTTTTATGAGAAATAAACTTCATAGTGATTGGAACTCTGTATACGAAGATATTTGATTCATAATACATAGAGGTCAGAGCAGTCGAACCCTGAAACAAGGGAGACTTTAACTAATAAACTGTACTAGTTGGCCAGACCAAAAATTCTAAAAAAACAATTAGTTGATATATATATGAGTCTAGTTTAATGTAAAATTTACAAAATTGGATTTTGAGTTTCGTAACTCGAGATATGAATTTTTAAGCAACTGTGACGCAGATTGCCAGCTTCTCTGGAAGTTTTAAAAATAAATTGCTTGAGCTGTTTAAGTAATGAATTAAGTCCGTTAACACCTCGTGTTCGACTCTAGCGACGGTCTCGGGTACGGGGCGTTACACTACTAGCAAGATACAAGGGTTTATTCAAGTAGAAGCAGAAATTTTTCTCAAGCCAAGGCTTGAACCCATGACTTCCCAGATACTCCAAGAGCACTAAATCCTTAAAGAAGACATACATCCCTGACACAAACACATAAAAATAATTTTAACAGGGGTTTTCGGGATTTGGGGCGTTACATTCAGCTTGGCGATAAAGTGTTTTTGAATGTGTCACCCTGGAAGAAAGATCTCTATTTTGTCCAAAAAGGAAAGCTTATTCTGGGTTTCATTTGTCCGTATGAAATTATTAAGAGAATTGAGCTGGTAGCTTATCATTTAGCTTTACCTTTGGAGTTGGAGAAAATTCATAATGTTTTCTGCGTGTCAATGTTGAGATGGTATAGATCTGATCCGTCACATGTGATTTTTCTAATTGATGTGGAATTACAACCTGACATGTCATATAGTGAAGAGCCGATCAGAATTCTGGCTCGGGAAATCAGAGAAATGAGAAATAAATGTATAACTTTAGTTAAGGTTCTTTGGCAACGTCACGGGGTTGAGGAAGCTACCTACAAACTAGAAGAAGCTATGAAATTTCAATACTCGAACTTATTCTCTGGTAAGAATTTTGGGGATGAAAATTCCTTTAGGGAAGAGAGTTGGTACAGCTCATTTATTATGGTGTCAAAAACAGAGGTTTTGGGACCACAATTTTGACTAGTTAGACAGTAAATATTATTTATTTAATATTTACGAGTCTATTATAAGGACATATTAAATTTGGTTAGAAAATTTTAATGTTTAGATAGTTAATAAAGTAAAAATGACAAAATCGTAAAAGCTGCAAAAGTTAGTTTGTGTAACACCCCAAACCCAGCCTAGACGTTATGACCAGATCAGCTGATATCATATTGAAGTGTTTTTCTAGAACATAAAATCCAATCTTAAACTAGCCTCTTTGTATAATTTGAAAAGCCGAATGAAACTCGAGTTTGTTCATTGATAATGTGGAATTGTATATTTAAACTTTACTTATATTAAAATGTTATTAACTTTGTAAAACAACCCTCATTCGCAGAAGCTTTTAAAACTTGTTGCGATTTCATGGTGTTTTTTGAAAATGTTGGACATTTGAAAACATGCGACTATCCTACTGCTAGCAGATATAAGTCCAATGAATAAAATAATAATAAATACCAATTCAAAAATAAATACCCAAGAGGCCTTACTATAAAAAGTAAAACCCAAAATGAAACCAAAACGTAAATTAATAAAAGATAATTAAGGCGAGTGGCCACCGCTGAGTCCTCCGTCACACCAATCCGCCTAAGACTAGGGATTACTTGCAGAGTTAACAGATGGGTGAGTTTACGAAACTCAGTGTGTAATCTCATCATAACAACCAAACAGAGTAAACACAATTTAGGCCTAAGCCCTTGCACTCTCAACTAGGGCCTTAGTCCATTTCATTAACAGTAGCAATTTGGGGCCTGAGCCCATTTCAATAACATTAGCAGTATGGGCCTAAGCCCATTTCAATAACAGTATCAGTACAGTATGCAATAAAAAATTCCTACCCAATCCATCCTCTACACACCATCTCCATACCAACCCTACACACCATGTGAGGATAAAATCGACCCACCCGACCCTACACTCCAAGTAGCACCGGTTGCGACACTAAAATAATATTTGCGGCAGAGCTACCAGTAATAGGCTTATAGCCTTTCAGTACACTTCCTCCAAATCATATATCCCACCCCATGCAATGCAACATAATATAAATGTATAAACAGTATAAATGACATGCTCAAACAGTCATACATCACATAGGGGTATATCAGTCATTTACCAAAGATAAGGGTCCAAGTTCACTTACCTGCCCAACAATAGGTCCATAGTCGTATTGGGCGACCTGTGCAACCTTAACAGACAATCAGTGAAAATGGGCCCAAAGCCCATAACACGACCCATGTAGACCCACACTCCTATGTGGCCCAATAAGCCCAAAAATGGCTTTGGCCGTGCGCACTACACAACCTGACCCAATAATTTCCATACATTCATCTGATTCATTCGTGTGGGCCCATGAGCTCGTAGGGCCTATTTCGGCCCAACGTGGCCCAAAATAGCCTAAGCCCATGACATCTCTCAAGGTGGCCTCTATGATCGAACGCCCACATTTGTGTATCTGGTTCACCACACGAGAGAGTGTACGCTCGTGTAGTGTCAACAGTCATACGTTTCCAGCTTTTGCCGATCTATGCTAATAGTAGTGTGATTACACACTTGTTTGCGAAATGTGCGTCTAACTCAAGAGTTTCCCAAACCTACATTTAATCACGATAATCCGTTTGTCATTTGATACTAGAGTTAATCACCCTTTTCTATCCCCTACTTAAAATAACATCCAAAACTTGCCTTGATTGCAAGAGTGCGGTTAGCCCTATTTAAACCATTAAAGAAAGATGATTTATCCTCCCAATTGAAAAGCTACAATGATAGCGATACCCATCAATAAAGATCACACAACCCATGACTAGAAACTAAATAATGACTTATCGAAACACAAGACCTAGAATAGGAGAAAGTAGGCAATAGGCCAACACCCTCCTATTCAAGTCAAGCACCAGCTGAACAAAATAACACAAACATAGTTACCTTAATTGAGCGATAAGAAGAAAGAGAAAAAAGGTTTTGGCCGCTTCAGTATCCACTAGCTACTCCTTCACTCTCCCAAAAAGTTTTAGAAACCGAAAGAATCTCCACACCTAAAAGAAGGAAGATAAGAATCGGAAAAAGAGGAAAGGAGTATACGGCCATAAACAGTGTGAGAGTACCTTACTGATTTGTCAGAAAGCAAAACTAATCCACACAAAATGGATGGAGTAGACGGCCTGGCTACCAAGTAAGAAGAACAATTTGGAGGGAGAGAAAGAGAAAGCAGCAAGGGGTAATCGACCAAAAGAGAATAGATTGAAGGGAAAAGAAAAGACGAAAAGGGGATAAGTACTTGCCCAAAACCAAAACAAAAGCTAGGGTAATCGGCCTAGGCAAAAAAATGGAAAGGGAAGAAAGAAGAATCGAAACACACTACCGAAAGATGCACAAAAAGAATAGCAATATTCGGCTTCAGAAACAAAGAGTGAAAAGCATCAAAATTTTACAAAAAAACAAAATGAAATGACCACGTACCACTCATAGCTGAAATCCTAAGTGGTCAAAGCCCTATTCGGCCACAACTTCCCCCACTTTCAAATTCCACAAAATCCTCCTAATATCACTCCACCATTTCTCCTTAACCACCGAATTCAAACTCTCCTCAACTAGCAGTATTTCAGTCAAGTACTACCTCTCTCACAGTAGGAAAAGCAAAATAAAACACTCCTTGAACATAGCGGGACTCGAACTCAAGACCCTTAATAGTAGAATCATGCCACACTCCTCTTGAGCAGCAGGCTTCTTATGTCATACTTTACCCAATTTTATATAAGAGTCCTACTAATCAGAGATAGGTTAATTCAAGTAAAAAACAAAATTTTGTATAAGCCATGACTTGAACTCAGGACTTCTCCAACACTCCTCAAGACACTTAACCACTAAAGCAGGCATGAATTAATGTAACACAACATACAAATTGGGGCGTTATAACTTTAC
The DNA here is from genome assembly GCF_007990345.1 of Gossypium hirsutum. NCBI lineage: Eukaryota > Viridiplantae > Streptophyta > Magnoliopsida > Malvales > Malvaceae > Gossypium > Gossypium hirsutum. The sequence continues at coordinate 87,208,601 of NC_053424.1, forward strand.
CCCCTAAAAGAAAATTTTCGCCTCGAAATTTACCTGGTCAAAAGAGATGAGGGTATTGTTGTCGCATCGCCTCCTTGGGTTCCCACGTGGCTTCCTCGAAACTGTGATTATGCCATAGTACCTTAACCAGTGGAATCGACTTCTTCCTCAGAATCTTCACACCACGGTCTAAAATCTGAACTGGTTCTTCCATAAAACTCAGACCTGGCCTGACCTCAATATTCTCAGTCAAAATGATGTGCGTAGGATCAGAACGATATCGCCTCAACATAGAAACATGGAACACATCATGAATCCGGTCCAACTCTAGAGGTAATTCAAGTTGATAGGCAACCGGTCCCACACACTTCAATATATGGTAAGGCCCAATGACATAGGGCTTAACTTGCCTTTCCGACCAAACCTCAGTACCTTCTTCCATGGCAAAACCTTACCCCACAGAATATTCAATCTCCTTACGCTTCAGATTTGCATATGATTTCTGTTTGTCAGATGCCGCCTTCAGTCGATCCTGAATCAATCTAACTTTATCCTTAGTATCAGAAATTAATTTAGGACCCAGAACATGCCACTCGCCCAACTTAGTCCAACACGTAGGAGTACGACACCTACAACCATATAATGCCTCGTAAGGTGCCATCTATATGCTAGACTAATAGCTATTTTTGTACGCAAACTCTGCGAATGGCAAGTAGTCCTCCCGACTACCCCAGAAGTTAATCACACAACTACTTAACATGTCCTCCAGTATCTGAATCACCCTCTCCATCTGACTGTCTGTCTGATGATGGAACACAGTACTGAAGTCCAACCTTGTACCCAACGCTTCGTATAACTTCTTCAGAACTGAGAATGAAACGAGGATCTCTATCAGATATTATGGAAACTGATACCCCATGAAGTCGCACTATCTCAGACACATACAGCTTGGCCAGCTTCTGCAATGAGTAATCAGTACGAATAGGTATAAAATGAGTAGACTTGGTCGATCGATCCACGATGACCCATACTGAATCCTTTTTAGTTTTCGTTAAGGGTAGCCTACTAACCAAGTCCATAGTCATTCTCTCCCAATTCCACAACGGAATCTTAACTCGCTAAAGCAACCCTAAAGATAACTAATGTTTAGCCTTAACTTGCTGACAAGTAAGGCATTTACTCATAAAGTTGGTAACTTTACACTTAAGACCCGACCACCAATAAAACTCGCGAAGGTCTCGGTACATCTTACTACCGCTAGGATGCATAGCGTAAGGACTACTATGTACCTCTTGCAGAATAGGCAGCCTTAGCTTAGTATCTTTCGGTACGCAAACTCTCCCACGAAAATAAAGTACCCATTCGCTATTTAGTCCAAAATCTGAAGTTCCCCCCACTCTCTACCTGTCGGAAATGAGGACTTAGTGAATAAGCTGAGATGAGCAAACATCGCCCTCAGATCAGTCACAGCCTTACGACTTTGTGCATTGGCTACCACATTATCCTTACCAGGATGGTATTCAGTCGAACAATCATAATCCTTGAGTAGTTCAATCCATCTACACTGCCTAAGGTTTAGCTCCTTCTGAGTGAGAAGATACTTGAGGCTCTTATGATTCGTGTAAATGATACACTTCTCACCATACAAGTAATGCCTCCAAATTGTCAGTGCGAACACCACCGCGGCCAACTCCAAGTCATATGTCGGATAGTTTGCCTCATACGTCTTACACTGACGAGACACATATGCCACTACCTTACCCTCTTGCATTAACATACAACCCAAACCGGCGTGTGATGCATCACTGTATACAGTAAACTCTTTCCCAAACTCTGGCTGAATCAAGACAGGAGCCTCAGTCAGAACTTTCTTCAGCTTCTCAAAACTTTCCTGCTGCTTATTAGTCCAGTTAAACAGTACCCATTTACACAACAACTTAGTCAGAGGTGCAGCAATCAACGAAAACCCCTCAACAAACCGTCTATAATACCGTCCCAGTCCCAGAAAACTCCAAATCTCGACACTGACTTAGGCTGCTTCCAATCCATAACAGCCTCAATTTTCTGAGGATCAACCCTAATCCCCTCTGTAGATACCACATGACCCAGAAATGTCACCTCTTGGAACCAAAATTCACACTTACTGAACTTGGCGTACAATTGCTTCTCTCTCAAAATCTGCAGCACCACTCAGAGATGTTCATCATGCTCAACCTCAGCCTTCGAATACACTAGAATATCATCAATAGACACTACTATGAACTGGTCCAGATAGGGTTGGAACATGCGGTTCATCAGATCTATAAAAGCAGCTGGTGCATTCGTTAGTCCAAATAGCATTACCAAGAACTCATAGTGACCATAACGAGTCCTAAACACCGTTTTATGCACATCAGTCTCTTTATCTCTCAGTTGATGGTACCCAGATCGAAGATCTATCTTAGAGAAAACTGAAGCTCCACGAAACTGATCGAATAGATTATCAATCCTCGGTAGAGGGTACTTATTCTTAATAGTTAATTTGTTTAGTTGCCAGTAATCGATGCACATCTGTACGGTTCCATCCTTCTTTTTCACAAATAAAATCAATGCTCCCCATGGAGACACACTAGGGTGGATAAACCCTCGATCCAACAATTCCTAAATTTGAGGTTTAACCTCCACAAGCTCCTTCGGTGCCATCCTATAAGGGGTGATAGGCACTGGAGCTGTACCAGGCAAGAGCTCTATCCCAAACTCAACTTCAAGGTTCGGAGATAACCCAGGCAATTCATCGGGAAAAACATTAGGAAAATCCTTAACCGTTCTGATATCTTTAACAGAAGGAACCTCAGAACCAGAAACACTAATGTAGGCTAGATACACCTTACAATCCTTACGAACCAACTTCTCAGCTCTAAGTGCAAAAATCACATTTGATAGGTAATCTCGACGCTCCCCATTCATGACTACCTCGTCACTATCCGCAGTTTTCAGTATCACCCGTTTAGCAGCACAATCCAAATTCACTTGATGCTTAACCAGCCAGTCCATGCCTAGTATCAAATCAAATTCTCCAAAAGGGAGTTCCATTAAATATGCCAAAAAGATCCTTACTTGAACCTCCAAAGGTAGATCCTTAAACAGTTTATTCACTCTCACTGACTACCCTAACGGACTCAACATAGTAACTTCACTAGTAGTGTTTTCGACCATTATACCCAAAGTCTCAGATACAGTGCATGCTATATAAGAATGCGTAGACCTAACATCAATCAATGTAGTATAATGTACATTATAGATAAAGAACATACTTGTAATAACATCTGGGGCGTCTTCAACCTCTCGTCGACATGCGGCATAAGTTAGTTCAGCTGCCTCGCCTCAATATGACCAGCAACTCTCCCCGGTGCTTCTCGACCATGACCCATACCATTTCCACCTCTGGCCTGACCACAGTCTCGCGATGGCTGTTGAACACCTCTCGGTGGCTAAACAATACCCAGTAGCCTGTATCTGATCGAGCCTCTGTGGATAATCTTTAATACAGTGCTCCATAGAACCACACCTCAAACATGCCCCAACCCGTTTTCAGCACTCACCCCGATAGCGTCTTCTAAAGTCAGCACAAAACTACGGTCCAATAATAGCAGCAGGGGCCCCAACTCTGATAGGCCCATTAGCTCTAGCCTTTTTCTTAGGCCTCTGAAATGAATTTGAGAGCTTAGCATCCCTCTTACCTCTGCCTTTCTCTCTATTCTGGTGCTCAGCGCGCTTCACTTCCTTAGCGATTTTCCCCTTGTCGACCAGTGCTGCAAAATCCCGCTCCCTCTGAAGAGCTATCAGAACCCTTAGACTATCTCTGAGGCCATCCTCAAATCAAACACACAGTTCATATTCAGTGGCCACCATCCCACGTGCATAGCGGCTTAGACGCAGAAATTCAGCCTCATACTCAACTACTATCTTATCCCCCTGAGTTAGGTTCAGAAATTCCCTCCTACGGGCATCCACATAGCTGGCACCCACATACTTAGCCTGAAAAGTAGCCTTGAAAACTCCCAGGTCAATCGATCGACTTGAGTGCCCTCTTTAATAGTAACCTATCACTGGTAAGCCTCGTTTCTCAACAGTGATACTGCACCATTTAGTTTCTGTTCGGGGGTACAGTCGAGGTCATTCACGACCCTCTCTGTGGCTTCAATCCAATATTCAGCCACATTAGGGGCAACTCTAGCAATACCCCTGAATATCTTAGCCCCATTAGACCTGAGTCATTCCATAACTTACCCATGGCCCACATACCAGTACTAGGCCCAGCGACCCTTTTCAGAATCCTCAACATCGCTTGGGACAATGCGTCGTCCCCAGCCATCGATTTTGAGACCCTGTCTCATTCATAGATGAAGCTGGTGCCTCTTCAGTTCCCTCATTATGCTGGTGTCCTGACAGTGAAGACTCAGCCCGAGCACCTTCACTGTAACACCCTAAACCTGGCCCAGACGTTATCACCGAAACTAGCGTGTCACATTGAAGTGTTTTAGCGAAAATTGTGTTTTCATTGAAACCCCTTCTTAAAATAAAAGAAACTTAAAAAAAAACCTTTCAATTGTGAAAACCTTGTTTAAAACATTTGATTTAAGGAAACTTATCATTTAAAAATTTAATTGCGGAAACGTAGAAAGCATACTATAATTTAGGAAATCCATGTTCAACTTCGTCTGATTACAATGAAAATAATAACAATTATTCAAGTAAGCATAATGAAAACCTTATTACAATGTGATCTGAAACATGCTTAATGAAATAAAAACTTATATGCTTAAAAACAACAACTCCAATTTATCTTGCTAGCTGGCCACCCAGAGTCCATCCAAACATTGAACCTTCTATTGAGCATCACCTGAAAATAAAATAAAAGAGGGGGTGAGTTTTCGTAAACTCAGTCTGTACAACCCTCGGCAAAAACAAGCATTCAAAAAAAAACATCATTCATCAATCATGCAATGCAATCCCATCCAAATTATCCATCCGCTACACACCAGCTCTATCCCCCATCATACCATGTGGGGATATAAATATCGACCCACCCAACCCACACACCATGGTAGCCGGTTGCAGAACTACCTTCATTTACATATTGGGCTTTAAAAGCTGTCGGTGGATCCACGATTGTCAAGCAACCATGCGATCCTCATATACTTCCTCCGTTCCGTAATTCCCACCCATATGCAACCTAAGCTGAGTATCATATGTATGCATGTCACATTCATAAAACTTACATTCAGCACCTAAGGGTAATTCGGTCATTTTCGCCCTTAGGGGCATTTCGGTAGTTTTTCCTTAATTACGGTTTTCACTTACCTTGGCCTGTTAACAAGTCCCGTGAGCTAAGATGAATGAACACTATGCACTAGGTAGGATTCCAGAGAAGAGGAGGTGAGTTATTAAGACCGCTTAAGTACCAAGCTCTCCCTAGATCCAATCCTAGACATGTATATACCCGTTGCCATACCTTAACCCTTTGATTTGTCCACGATCGCAATATATTAATTAAGTCTTATGTGGATATCATATACTAGGCCCAAAACCCCTTACAAAGCCCAAACAATTTCACATACCTATATCTGGCCCCATTAAGCCCAATTATATTCATATGGCCCATTAGGCCCAAATCACCTGTATATGGCCCATTCGGCCCAAATCACATTTATATGGCCCGTTAGGCCCAGTCACATTCATATTCATGCTCACATACAAGTTCCTATCACATAGCATCAACATGCAGCTTTGCCTATTATGGGCCCAATAGCCCATCAGGCCCATTTATCCCATTCCGGCCCTTATGGCCAAATCACAACCCAAGTCCATGGAATTGCCTGTGGGCCTCAGGCAACCTATTGTCCCCCCCTTACGAGTGCTTGCACACTCGCAAGACTACCGTAGCCAAACTTTCGACTTTTCGGCATTTCAGCTTTTCAGTATTTCGGCTTTTGCCGATACATAATGTGCGTGCAGTATATGTACACACTAGGTAAGCAAGCGTGATGCAATATCCTTAGCCCAAACCTACAATTGATATCACTCAAATATTAATCACACATAGTTATCAATTACTTTACCAAAAGCCGGAATCTCACATTAACCTTACCTGAATGCCAAGCCTTTACTAGCTTTTACTTTGATCACTAAACACGCGTATTTCTTAGAACTGAAGAGCAAATCAGCAGGAATCCAAAACTGAGATCTGACACTAGTTCCCTACCAAAGTTGATTAGAAAGAAGTGAGGGACTGAATACTCGATACTTATCAAAAACCGATTGGGAGAGCGAATACTTACACTAGAATCGACTGGGTGGAAAGAGTAGTGGCAGCACCAAGGGTATTTGGCTCTTAGAGATTTGAATGGCAACAATTGATTACTCAGCACCAAAGAAGAGAGGAAGAAGAATCTGCTATAGAAAAGAAAATATTGAGTAGAGGAGGGATAAGAATTCGGCACAAAGAAAGAAAAGAAAAAAAAAGTTTTCAGCTTTTTAGAGAAAAGGGTTTCTGGCACAAAGTGAAGGGAAATTCGTCATTAGCTTTTCAACCCTCCCATTCAGCACCTATTTATAGCCCTATAGCCGAATTCTTCAAGCCCAAGTTCCCAATTCGGCTCCACTTACTCCTCACTTCTTATCTCCTCGTTTTTCTCCCTGATAACTCTTTGATCCTTTCCTTAATTTTCTCTTCTAAACACTCCCCCTAGAGTCCATCCTCACGCCACTTCCATCCTTCTAGAAGGCCAAAATTAAACTCTAAAAACACAAATCTAAGATTCGAACCTTAGACCCCCTTGCTAGGTACTAACGCAACCTCACTACGCCTTATGTGGCGTCACTTAGCCACTCCACCACAAGCTCTTTTTCTGTCCAATTGTTTCTTCATTTATTCAAAAGCCCACCTACTTGTCAACCCTGATTCTTTTAATAATTAAATTGCAATTTCTTCTACCCCTTAATTCAAACTCAAACCTTGACCAAGACCTACCTTTGCGTAATTAGCACTTAACCGGAATTATTAAACATAAAAAGAAAAATTCAAGATTTCCTAACTTTTGGATTTTGGGATTTTTGGGTTTCGGGATTTTTGGGGCGTTACAACTCTACCCCCATAAAAGAGATTTCGTCCTCGAAATTTCCAACTACTAACATAGACTACCAAACCACACTTCCACTGCGCACTTTAGTTCCAACTTCGGCAAATAGCACACTATGGGTAAGTACATACCATTATTCGCCTCTGGAGCGTCTCCATCCTCTTGACGACGTGCTGCATAGACCAAAGCTGGCTATCCATGACCAGCACCTCTGCCTGGTGCTCCACGACCCAAACCGTTTCCACCCCTAGCCTGATCACGACCTCTCAGCGGTAGCTGGCCACCTCGGTGCACGACTACCACCTGAGGTGACATTCTACGGCAATTCCTGATCCTATGCTCCATAGATCCACAAGCTAGACAAGCTCTCGTCCTCTTCCAACACTCGCCTACATGACCTTTCCTACAATCAGCACAAAGTGGCACCCCTAGATTAACAGCAGGGGCCCCTGCTCTATCTGGCCCATTAACACTGGCCCTAGCCCTAGGCATCTGTCCTACAGTAGGAATCTCAGCCTCCCTCTTATTCCTACCCCTTTCTTTCTCCCGATTTAAGTGCTCAGTGCTCTTTACCTCCTCTGCTATCTTTGCCTTCTCCACCAACTCCGAGAAAACTCATTCCCTTTATGGAGCTATTAGTATCCTGAGGCTATCTCTAAGCCCATCCTCAAACCTAACGCAATGCTCATACTCCGTTGCCACCATTACCCTTGCATACCTACTAATGCGTAGAAACTCTGCCTCGTACTCCGCCACTGATTTGTTTCCTTGGGTCAGGTTCAGGAACTCCTTCCTCCTAGCATCCACATGGCTTGCACCCACATACTTTCCTTGGAATGCAGCTTTAAAAAACTCCCAAGTGACCCACACCAGTTGGGTGCCCACTTTCATTGTCAGCCACCACTGGTAGGCTTCTTCCCTAAGCAGTGACACTGCTCCTTTCAACTTTTGCTCAGGTGAGTAGTCCAGGTCCTCAATTATCCTTTCAGTGGCCTCCAACCAATATTCTGCCACATTAGGAGCCACACCAGTAACACCCTTAAAGATCTCAGCCCCCTTCGATCGAAGTTGTTCTGGAATGGACCCCAGATTTTCGCTGCCATTATTGGGTCCATTGACCTTTTCCAAAATCCTCAGCATTGCCTGCGACAATGCATCTTCTCCCACGGCCTGATCATACTGTCCATTCCCAGCCACAGGTGAGGCCGGAGCCTCTTCTACTCCAACATTGGGTATATGGCCCGATGCCAACGATTCAACCCTAACACTTCCACGACCTCGGCCACGGCCCCTTGCACCTCTTCTAGCACTCATCGTCGATTCGTGTATTATCTGGATTAAAATTTTATGAAGTTTTAGTTACTTAATACTTACACCGATGTTTTATGAAAATATTTAAAGGTAAGATTGTTTTCGAAAATCCTCTACAGTTTCCAGATCCTACGGGCTTTAGTTCCATTCTAACAAAGTCATTTAGAGTAGCCCTCTAACTATCTACTATATAACAACTTAAGTAAACTTAAATAAATAAAAGTACTTATTTGGTTCGACGTTGGAGACTCGGTGTGCCGCTCAGCAAGATTTCCCTTTTCCATAATAGTGTGATCCAATTTTTTTTAAACAAAAAAAGAAACCAAATAGTAATAAGGCCCACTTCATAGCCCAAGTTTTACAACTTGGGCTGTGATACCACTAAATGTAACACCCCAAACCCGGCCCAGACGTTATGGTCGAATCTGGTGTGTCACATTGAAGTGTTTTAGTGAAAACCATATTTTCATTGAAAACCCTTCTTAAAATAAAAGAAACTCAAAAAAAAAACCTTTCAGTTGTGAAAACCTTGTTTAAGACATTCGATTCAAGGAAACTTATCATATAAAAATTTAATTGCGGAAATGTAGAAAACATACTATAATTTAGGAAATCCATGTTCAACTTCGTGTGATACAATGAAAATAATAACAATAATTCAAGTAAACATAATGAAAACCTTATTACAATCTGATCTGAAACATGCTTAATGAAATAAAAATCTATATGCTTAAAAACAAAAAGTCCAATTTATCTTGCTAGCGGACCACCCAAAGTCCCTCCAAACATCGAACCTTCTACTGAGCATCACCTGAAAATAAAATAAATGAGGGGGTGAGTTTTCGTAAACTCAGTGTATACAAGCCTCGGCAAAAACAAGCATTCAAAATAAAAAAAACATCATTCATCAATTATGCAATGCAATCCCATCCAAATTATCCATCCGGTACACACCAGTTCCGTCCCCCGTCACACCATGTGGGGATATAAATATCGACCCACCCCACCCATACACCATGGTAGCCCGGTTGCGGAACTACCTTCATTTACATATTGGGCTTTAAAAGCCATCGATGGATCCACGATTGTCAAGCAACCATGTGATCCTCATATACTTCCTCTATTCCATAATTCCCACCCATATGCAACCTAAGCAAAATATCATATGTATGCATGTCACATCCATAAAACTTACATTCAGCACCTAAGGATAATTCGGTCATTTTCGCACTTAGGGCCATTTCGGTAATTTTCCCTTAATTACGATTTTCACTTACCTTGGCCCGTTAATGAGTCCCGTGAGCTAAGATGAATGAACACTATGCACCAGGTAGGATTCCAGAGAAGAGGACGGGAGTCATTAAGACCGCTTAAGTACCAAGCTCTCCCTAGATGCAATCCTAGACCTGTATATACCCGTTGCCACACCTTAACCCTTTATCTTGTCCACGGTCGCAATATATTAATTAAGTCTTATGTGGATATCATACACTAGGCCCAAAACCCCTTTCAAAGCCCAAAAAATTTCACATAACTGTATCTGGCCATTAAGCCCAATCATATTCATATGGCCCATTGGCCCAAATCACCTGTATATGGCCTATTAGGCCCAAATCACATTTATATGGCCCATTAGGCTCAATCACATTCATATTCATGCTCACATACAAGTTCCTATCACATAGCATCAACATTCAGATTTTGCTTATTATGCGCCCAACAGCCCATTGGGCCCATTTAGCCCATTCCGGCCTATATGGCCAAATCACTACCCAAGTCCACGGAATCGCCCGTCGGCCTTAGGCAACCTATTGGTCTCCCCCATACGAGTGCTCGCGCAGTCGCAAGACTACCGTAGCCAAACTTTCAGATTTTCGGCATTTCGGTTTTTACTGATACGTAATGTGTGTGTAGTGTATGTACACACCTGTTAAACAAGCGTGATGCGATCTCCTTAACCCAAACCTACAATTGATATCACTCAAAGATTAATCACACGTACTTATCGATTACTTTACCAAAAGCCGGAATCTCACCTTAACCTTACTTGAACGCCAAGCCTTTACTAGCTTTTACTTTGATCACTAAACACGCGTATTTCTCAGATCTGAAGAGCAAATCGATAGGAATCCAAAACCGAGATCTGACACTAATTCCCTACCAAAGTTGATTAGAAAGAAGTGAGGGACCGAATACTCGATACTCATCAAAAACCGGTTGGGAGAGCGAACACTTACACTAGATCAACTTGGTGGAAAGAGTTGTGGCAGCACCAAGGGTATTCGGATCTTAGAGATTTGAATGGCAACAATTGATTACTCAGCACAAAAGAAGAGAGGAAGAAGAATAGGCTGCATCAAAGAAAATATTGAGTGGAGGAGGGATAAGAATTCGGCACAAAGAAAGAACAGAAAAAAAGGTTTTTGGCTTTTTAGAGAAAAGGGTTTCTGGCACAAAGTGAAGGAAAATTCGTCATTACCTTTTCAACCCTCCCATTCAGCACCTATTTATAGCCCTATTGCAAAATTCTTCAAGCCCAAGTTCCCAATTTGGCTCCACTTACTCCTCACTTCTTATCTCCTCATTTTTCTCCCTGATAACCTCTTGATCCTTTCCTTAATTTTCTCTTCTGAACACTCCCCTTGGAGTCCATCTTCATGCCACTTCCATCCTTTTAGAAGGCCAAAATTAAACTCTAAAAATACTAAGCTAGGATTCGAACCTTGGACCCCCTTGCTAGCTACTAACGTCACCTCACTACACCTTATGTGGCGTCACTTAGCCACTCCACCACAGGCTCTTTATATGTCCAATTGTTTCTTCATTAATTCAAAAGCCCACCCACTTGTCAGCCCTGATTCTTTTAATAATTAAATTATAATTTCTTTTGCCCCTTAATTTAAACTCAAACCTTGACCAAGACCTACCTTTGCATAATTAGCACTTAACCGGAATTATTAAACACAAAAAGAAAAATTCAAGATTTTGAGATTTTTGGATTTCAGGATTTTTGGAGCGTTACAACTCTACCTCCATAAAAGAAATTTCATCCTCAAAATTTCCAACTACTAACATAGACTACCACATTACACTTCCGCTGCGCACTCTAATTCCAACTTATGTAAATAACACACTACGGGTAAGTACGTACCATTACTCGCCTCTGGACCATCTCCATCCTCTTGACGACGTGCTGCATAGACCAAAGCTTGTTGTCTTGCCTCAACATGACCAGCACCTCTACACGGTGCTCCCCAACCTAAACTATTTCCACCCCTGGCCTGATCACGGCCTCTCGGTGGTAGCTGACCACCCCTTCGTGGCTATACACCACCTCGGTCCACGACTAGCACCTGAGCTGACATTCTAGGGCAATTCTTGATCTTATTCTCCATAGATCCACAAGCTAGACAAGCTCCTGTCCTCTTCCAAGACTCGCATACATGACCTTTCCCACAATCAGCACAAAGTAGCACCCCTGGATTAATAGCAGTGGGCCCTCCTCTATCTGGCCCATTAACTCTGGCCCTAGCCCTAGGCATCTGTCCTGTACCAGGAGTCTCTGCCTCCCTCTCATTCCTACCCCTCTCTTTGTCCTGATTTAAGCGATCAATGCGCTTTACCTCCTCTACTATCTTTGCCTTCTCCACCAACTCCGATAAAACTCGCTCCCTTTATGGAGCTATCAGTACCCTGAGGCTATCCCTAAGCCCATCCTCAAACCTAACGCAACGCTCATACTCCGTTGCCACCATTACCCTTGCATACCTACTAAGGCGTAGAAACTCCGCCTCATACTGCGCCACCGATTTATTTCCTTGGGTCAGGTTCAGGAAATCCTTCCTCCTAGCATCCACAAAGCTTGCACCCACATACTTCCTTTGAAATGCAGCTTTGAAAAACTCCCAAGTGACCCGCTCCGGTTGGGTGCCCTCTTTCACTGTCAGCCACCACTGATTGGCTTCTTCCCTAAGGAGTGACACTGCTCCTTTCAACTTTTGCTCGGGTGAGCAGTCCAGGTCCTCCATTATCCCTTCAGTGGCCTCCAACCAATATTCTACCACAGTAGGAGCCACGCCAGCCAAGCCCTTAAAGATCTCAGCCCCGTTCGATCGAAGTCGTTCTGGAATGGACCCCCAATTTTCGTTGCCATTATTGGGCCCAGCGACCCTTTCTAAAATCCTCAGCATTGCCTGCGAAAATGCATCTTCTCCCGCGGCCTGATCATACTGTCCATTCCCAGCCATAGATAAGGCTGGAGCCTCTTCTACTCCAACATCGGGCATATGGCCCGATGCCGACGATTCAGCCCTAACACTTCCGCGGCCTTGGCCACGACCCCTTGTACCTCTTCTAGCACTCATCGTCGATTCATGTATTATTTGGATTAAAATTTTATGAAGTTTTAGTTAGTTTAATACTTACACCGATGTTTTATGAAAATATTTAAAGGTAAGATCATTTTCGAAAATCCTCTACAGTTTCCAGATCCTACGGGCTTTAGTTCCATTCTAACAAAATCATCTAGAGTAGCCATCTAACTATCTACTATATAAAAATTTAAGTAAACTTAAATCAATAAAAGTACTTACTTGGTTCGACGTCGGAGACTCGATGTGCCGCTCAGCAAGATTTCCTTTTTCCATAATAGTGTGATCCATTTTTTTAAACAGAAAAAGAAACCAAATAGTAATAAGGTCAACTTCACAGCTCGAGTTTTACAACCTGGACTCTGATACCACTAAATGTAACACCTCAAACCCGGCACAGATGTTATGGCTGAATCTGGCGTGTCACATTGAAGTGTTTTAGCGAAAACCGTGTTTCATTGAAACCCTTCTTAAAATAAAAGAAACTTAAAAAAAACCTTTCAGTTGTGAAAACTTTGTTTAAAACATTTGATTTAAGGAAACTTATCATTTAAAAATTTAATTGTGGAAACGTTGAAAGCATACTATAATTTAAGAAATCCATGTTCAACTTCGTGTGATTACAATGAAAATAATAACAATAATTCAAGTAAACATAATGAAAACCTTATTACAATGTGATCTGAAACATGCTTAATGAAATAAAAACTTATATGCTTAAAAACAACAAGTCCAATTTATCTTGCTAACGGGCCCCCTAGAGTCCCTCCAAACATTGAACCTTCTACTAAGCATCACCTGAAAATAAAATAAAAGAGGGGGTGAGTTTTCATAAACTCAGTGTGTACAACCCTCGACAAAAACAAGCATTCAAAATAAAAAAACATCATTCATCAATCATGCAATGCAATCCCATCCAAATTATCCATCCGCTACACACCAGCTCCGCCCCCTATCACACCATGTGCGAATATAAATATCGACCCACCCAACCCACACACCATGGTAGCCTGGTTGCGGAACTACCTTCATTTACATATAAGGCTTTAACAGCCGTCGGTGGATCCACGATTGTCAGGCAACCATGCAATCCTCATATACTTCCTCCGTTCCATAATTCCCACCCATATGCAACCTAAGTAGAATATCATATGTATGCATGTCACATCCATAAAACTTACATTCAGCACCTAGGGGTAATTCAGTCATTTTCGCCCTTGGGGTATTTCGGTAATTTTCCCTTAATTACGATTTTCACTTACCTTGGCCCGATAAGGATTCCCGTGAGCTAAGATAAACTAACACTATGCACTAGGTAGGATTCCAAAGAAGAGGAGGTAAGTCATTAAAACTGCTTAAGTACCAAGCTCTCCCTAGATCCAATCCTAGACATGCATATATCCGTTGCCACACCTTAACCCTTTGACTTGTCCACGGTCGCAATATATTAATTAAGTCTTATGTGGATATCATATACTAGGCCAAAAACCCCTTACAAAGCCCAAACAATTTCACATACCTGTATCTGGCCCATTAAGCCCAATCATATTCTTATGACCCATTAGGCCCAAATCACTTGTATATGGCCCATTAGTCCCAGATCACATTTATATGGCCCGTTAGGCCCAATCACATTCATATTCATGCTCACATACAAGTTCCTATCACATAGCATCAACATTCAGTTTTTGCCTATTATGGGCCCAATAGCCCATCTGGCCCATTTAGCCCATTTCGGCCCATATGGCCAAATCACAACCCAAGTCCATGGATCGATCTTGGGCCTCAGGCAACCTATCGGTCTCCCCCTTACGAGTGCTCGCGCACTCGCAAGACTACCGTAGCCAAACTTTCAACTTTTCGGTATTTCGACTTTTCGGCATTTCAGCTTTTGCCGACACATAATGTGTGGGCAGTGTATGTACACACCTGGTAAACAAGCGTGATGCGATCTCCTTAGCCCAAACCTACAATCGATATCACTCAAAGATTAATCACACGTACTTATCGATTACTTTACCAAAAGTCGGAATCTCACCTTAACCTTACCTGAACGCCAAGCCTTTACTAGCTTTTACTTTGATCACTAAACACGCGCGCGTATTTATCAGATCTGAAGAGCAAATCACCAGGAATCCAAAACCAAGATCTGACACTAATTTCCTACCAAAGTCGATTAGAAAGAAGTGAGGGACCGAATACTTGAAACTTATCAAAAATCAATTGGGAGAGCGAACACTTACACTAGAATCGACTGGGTGGAAAGAGTAGTGGCAGCACCAAGGGTATTCGGCTCTTAGAGATTTGAATGGCAACAATTGATTACTCAGCACCAAAGAAGAGAGGAAGAAGAATCAGCTACAGTAAAGAAAATATTGAGTAGAGGAGGGATAAGAATTTGGCACAAAGAAAGAAAAGAAAAAAAAGGTTTTCGACTTTTTAGAGAAAAGGGTTTCTGGCACAAAGTGAAGGGAAATTCGTCATTAGCTTTTCAACCCTTCCTTTCGGCACCTATTTATAGCCCTATGGCCAAATTCTTCAAGCCTAAGTTCCTAATTCGGCTTCACTTACTCCTCACTTCTTATCTCCTCGTTTTTCTCTCTGATAACCCCTTGATCCTTTCCTTAATTTTCTCTTCTGAACACTCCTCTTGAGTCCATCTTCATGCCACTTCCATCCTTCTAAGAGGCCAAAATTAAACTCTAAAAATACTAAGCCAGGATTCAAACCTTGGACCCCCTTACTAGCTACTAACGTGACCTCACTACACCTTATGTGGTGTCACTTAGCCACTCCACCACAGGCTCTTTTTGTGTCTAATTGTTTCTTCATTTATTCAAAAGCCCACCTACTTGTCAGCCCTGATTCTTTTAATAATTAAATTATAATTTCTTCTACCCCTTAATTCAAACTCAAACCTTGACCAAGACCTACCTTTGCGTAATTAGCACTTAACCGGAATTATTAAACAAAAAAAGAAAAATTCAAGATTTCTGGATTTTTGGATTTTTGGATTTTTAGGTTTCAAAATTTTTAGGGCGTTACTTCCACGGCCTCTCCCGCAGCCTCTACCACGAGTGCCTCCAGTGCTCATTATCAAATCATGCTTTTATCTATATTAACAGTTTTATGCCAGTCAATTTATTGTTCTAGTATTTATTACAGATATTTTACGAACAATATTATCTCAGAGTTTGTTTTCGTAGTTCACAGTCCTACTACGGTTTGTAGTTTACTCCAACTAAAGAGTTTCAGTACAGTTTTACTACCTAAAGTAGCCTCAGTAATAGCATGTCATAATCCTTTCAGTAAAAACAATCAAAAGACTTATAGGATCGACACGGAAACTCGGTGTACCATTCCTTCAATAAAACATTTCCATATTATATCAATCACTTGAAATAATTTTGTTAAAATTTCACGTTTTTTGGAAAAGCCTAAATCTACAGTCGAGTTTTGCAACCTGGCTTTGATACCACTAAATGTAACACCTCAAACCTGGCCCAAATGTAATGACCAGATCTAGCGATATCACATTGAAGTGTTTTTCTAGAACATAAATCCAAGCTTAAGCTAGCCTCTTTGTATAATTTGAAAAGCCGAATGAAACTCGAGTTTTTCCATTGATAATGTGGAATTGTATGTTTATAGTTTACTTATATTAAAACATTATTAATTTTGTAAAATAGTTCTTATTCGCGAAAGCTTTTAAAACTAGTTGCGATTTCGTGGTGTTTTTTAAAAACGTTGGACTTTTGAAAACATGGGACTATCCTACTGCTAGCAGATATAAGTGCAACGAATAAAATAATAATAAAATACCAATAGAAAAATAAATACCCAAGAGGCCTTATTACAAAAAGTAAAACCCAAAATGAAACCAAAATGTAAATTAATAAAAGATTAGTAAGGCGAGTGGCCACCGCTAAGTCCTCCGTCACACCGATCCACCTAAGATTGGGGATTACCTACACAGTTAACAGATGGGTGAGTTTATGAAACTCAATGTGTAATCCCATAATAGCAACAAAATAGAGTAAACACAATTTGGGCCTAAGCTCTTGCAGTCTCAATTAAAGCCTTAGCCCATTTCATTAACAGTAGCAGTCTGGGCCTGAGCCCATTTCAGTAACAGTAGCAGCCTGGGCCTGAGCCCATTTCAGTAACAGTAGCAGCAGAATATGCAATCAGAAATTCCTACCCAATCTAGCCTCTACACACCATCTCCATACTAACCCTATACACCATGTGGGGATAAAATCAACCCACCTAAACCTACACTCCAAGTAGCACCAGTTGCGGCACTAAAATAATATTTGCGGCAGAGCTACCAGTAATAGGCTTATAGCCTTTCAGTACACTTCCTCCAAATCATATATCCCACCCCATGCAATGCAACATAATATAAATGTATAAACAGTATAAATGACATGCTCAAACTGTCATACATCACATAGGGGTATATTAGTCATTTACCAAAGATAAGGGTCCAGGTTCACTTACCTGCCCAATAGTAGGTCCACAGTCGTCTTGGGTGACCCATGCAACCTTAACAGACAATTACTGAAAGTGGGCCCAAAGCCCATAACACGGCCAATGTGGGTCCACATGCCGGTGTGGCCCAATAAGCCCAAAAATGGCCTTGGCCATATGCACTACACAGCCTAACCCAATAATTTCCATACATTCATGTGATTCACTCGTGTGGGCCCACGAGCCCATTTTGGCCCAACGTGGCCCAAAAATGACCTAATCCTATGACATCGCTCATGGTGTCCTTTACGATTGAACACCCACATTTATGCATCCGGTTCACCACACGAGCAAGCATACGCTCGTGTAGCGTCAACAGTCATATGTTTCTGGCTTTTGCCGATTTATGCTAATAACAGTGTGATTACACACCTATTTGTGAAACGTGCAACTAACTCTAGAGTTTCCCAAACCTACATTTAATCATGATAATCCGTTAGTCGTTTGCTACTAGAGTTAATCACCCTTTTTCTATCCCCAACTTAAAATAACATCCAAAACTTGCCTTGATTGCAAGAGTGCGGTTAGCCCCGTTTAAACCGTTGACGAAAGTTGATTTATCCTCCCAATCAAAAAGCTACAATGATAGCGAGACCCATCAACAAAGATCACATAACCCATGACTAGAAACTAAATAATGACTTATCGAAACACAAGACCTAGAATAGGGGAAAGTAGGAATTGGCCAACACCCTCCTATTCAAGTCATGCACCCATTGAACACAATAACATAAACAGAGTTACCTTAATCGAACGATAAGAAGAAAGAAAAAAAAAGGTTTCGAATGCTTCAATATTCACTAGCAACTCCTTCACTCTCCAAAAATGTTTTAAAAACTGAAAGAATCTCCACACCTAAAAGAAGGAACAAAAGAATCGAGAAAAGAGGAAAATAGTATACAACCATAAACAGTGTGAGAGTACCTTATCAATTTTTCAGAAAGCAAAACCAATCCGTATGAAAGGGATGGAGTAGACGGCCTCGCTACCAAGGGAGATGAGACAGTAAGAAGAACGGTTTAGAGGGAGAGAAAGAGAAAGCAACCATGGGTAATTAGCCAAAAGAGAATAGATTGAGGGGAAAACAAAAGACTAAAAGGAGACAATGAGTACTTGCCAAAACTAAAACAAAAGCTAGGGTAATCGGCCTAGGCAATAAAATGGAAAGGGAAGAAAGAAGAACCGAAAAACACTACCGAAAGATGCACGAAAAGAATAGTAATATTCAGCTTCAGAAACAAATAGTGAAAAGCATCAAAATTTTGCAAAAGCCCGAAATGAAATGACCACCTACCACTCATAGCCAAAATCCTGAGTGGTCAAAGCCCTATTCGGCCACAACTTCCCCTACTTTCAAATTCCACAAAATCCTCCTAATATCACTCCACCTTTTCCTCCTCAACCTCCGAATTCAAACTCTTCTCAACTAGAAATATTTCAGTCAAGTACTACCTCTCTCACAGTAGGAGAAGCAAAATAAAACACTTATTGAGCACAGCGGGACTCAAACTCAAGACCCTCAGTAGCGAATCACGCCACACTCCTCTTGAGCAGCAGCCTTTTTATGTCATACTTTACCCAATTTTATTTAAGAGTCCTACTGACCAGAGACAGGTTAATTCAAGTAAAAAAATTTTTTGTACAAGCCAAGACTTGAACTCAGGACTTCTCCAACACTCCTCAAGACACTCAACCACTGAAGCAGGCATGAATTAATGCAATAAAACATACAAAAATAAATACTTAAATTTTTGGGGCGTTACAGTTTGCATTAGCTAAAAGTGTTAAATGGCTATGGAAATGTGAATTAATGGACTTAAGTGGTAATTGTACCTAATTAAAACATAGAGGATGGTTTTGGTATTGTTTTATAAGAAAATGTGATTAATTATAAAAAGGATAAAATAGTAAATTGATAATTAACTATATATTAAACATAACAAATGATGGAAAGCCATCATCTTCTTCATTTTTTTCACTAACCAAAAATTTAAACCACCGTTGTAGCATAAGGAGCATTTGACCAAGCCTAATTCTTCATGCATGGTATATTATTTTATGCCCTTTTTAATGATTTTTATGTTTTTGGGATTGTTTTAGCTTAATCTAGTTAATCGGGGGTTAATTCGTAAAACTATTAAATATTTTGAAAGGTGCCATTGATGAGTTTGAAGTCTTTTTGAAGTTTGATAGTAGATTATTAAGCTTGATAGCTAAATAGGATTATTTTGTAAAGTAGTTTTTAATGATTTTAATGTTTAGGGATTAAATTGTTAAAATAGTAAAAATCCATAGAATTATTATGAAATTTTTATAAAAATAAGCTATTTAGAGGCCCTAAAAAATTTGACTAGCATGAGTTTTGCTTAAATATGGTTAATTCAAGTTTCGGGTTTATGGACTAAATTGCATAGAGGGTAAAATATTGGGTAATTTTGTAAATTGATAATGAAATCCCTTATAAGCTTAAGTTTAATTATTTGAGATGTTTGAATGGATTAATTGAGTGAAAATTATTATTTAGATCAAGAAAGGAATCAATCCAACTCAAATCGTGGAAAAGCTTAATTAACGGATTAGTCGTCGGCATCGTACTCGTAACCGTTTTTTGTTTAGGCAAGTTTGTATATTGTTTAAACTTATTAATTGCTGCTTTTCATAACAAGTTAAATATTTTTCATGTTAGGTATAGTTAAATTGAATTATATATGTCGATTAGTGACATTGGACTAAATTGCGATGTTGATTAAATTGATGACTATGTTTGGAAAATGTGAAATATATAGATGTGAGCTTGAAATGGTATAGTGAAAATAGAGTTAAATGATTCAGATATGTAATGTGCCTCTTTGAACCTCATGAATACTTAGGGGTTATTTACAGTTTCGGGTACTAGTCTTGGATGTCTTATCGATGCCTGAGGTTCTGCATTTGTTGTGGATTCTCCACAGCTTGTGTGAGAAGCATCGTGTAGCCTAACATCTCGACCTACAGATCGTGTAAGCAAGCCCATTTCATAGCTCGTGTGAGCATATACGATTACTGTCATAGTTGTGTGAGCGTTTTACCAAGTATCCAATGTTATTTCATTTGGTTCAACGGGTGATAAAGGCTTTAAACGAATATATATATCTATTAAATGTTATATGATCTTGATATTTGAATTGGAAAATGTTGGGCTGAACACTTGAAATGGAAAAGTTATGCTTATTGGATATATATGATGGATGAAATGTGTACTTGACATGTTTATTATTACATGATCCATCATATATGTTGGAATTATATGTTTCATTGTTATACTTACTAACCTTATGAGGTTTGTGTTGTATAGGAAAGAAATATATGTCATAATCTAATGAATGCATTTATGCACAAATGGCTTGAATATATACATGTTCGACAAGTATAATTTTATGTTATACAAGCTTACTAGGCATTAGTTGCTTAGGTTAGTTATTTTCTTTCCCTGTAGATCATTAGAAATCTCAATTGGATGGAATTTCAAGTCGGAGCACACAGACTATCCGTTCTTCAACTCAGTAGAAGTTTTGGTCATTTTTATGTTGGGTTAAAAATGGCATGTACTAGGAGCTTTTAAGTTCTTTTCTTATGATAATGTTGTTTAAACTTTGGTTAAAGCAAACTTGTGGATGTTTATATCTTTTGTTTTGCCTTGTATATGTTCATATATATATGCCTTTGGTTATTTGGTCTATGCTTCGTAGAAGTGGTTGAGATATGGTAAAATTGCATGTGAATGAAATCGATGAATTCATATGTTTGGCATGTGTAAAATGTAAGAGCTTGTGATCTATGAATGTGAATTTAGTTTGATGTATGAAATATGGTGTCAATGAGGGAATATTGTTAGACACTTAGGTTGAATATTTTGGTACGCTTTAAGCATGGTTTGAATATGTTTTGAAGGTGTGAAATTGGTTGAAATTGGTTTGGCTTAGTACCTAAGAAATAAATGGTGAGTTGCCTTGTTTTAGAAGTCATTTTAAGTGCACACGGCTTGGGAAACGAGATGTCACATGACCGTGTGCCACACACGGTCTATCCAGATGACCATGTGGCCTATTTAATTTTGGTGTCGGTTTTTCCCACACAGCCTAGCGACCTGGGCGTGTGACCCTATTTTTAATTTACACGGCATGGCAACACAACTGTGTGATCCTATCTTCAATTTATACACAGTTTGGTCACATGACCATATCCCTTAGCCACATGGCCTAGGCTCTGTCACACGGCTTGGCCACATGGCCGTGTGACCCTGTTTTTTAGTTTTTTCTACATTTTTCTATTTTGTGTCAAATTAGTCCCTTATTGTTTCCAAATTGATTTTTACGTTCTGTATACTAGTTTTAAAGTTCATTTTTATATGAATGCCATGAATGATGATTGGTTATGATCAAATAGTATTTAAATTATTATTTGATTGATTTAATAATGTATTGAGATCCTTATGTGTCATAATACTATGAAACCCTAATCTAGTGATGGAGATGGGCTAAGGGTGTAACACCCCTCGCCTGTATCCCTCGCCGGAACAGGGTTCGAGGTGTTGCCCTACTTAAACTCAGTCAATTACACAAAAACAGTGCCGAAAAATTTCAATCAATTTAAAACTTTTCTTTTCACATGCAATCTGTCCCATATATGGGCTTACGAGGCCCAAAACATCACTAGCCAACACCTTTGGCTAAATTATAACATCACATACTCAACATTAAAACCCTATACATGCCATAGACTCGAAATACTAGGATTTACTTACACCAATAGCGTGAGCTCGACAGTGTGATAATATCTCCAGCGAACTCCAACCCGAGCAGGTAACCGAAGTCAACAATCTATAAAACAGAGGAATGTAACAACGGAGTAAGCTTTCATAAGCTTAGTAAGTCTTAAGCAATGTAAACAAATAAATGCAATTATACTTCGATTATTCAATTTCTTAAGTGGCCATATTCTAGGTATATTGCCATCTGGCCGAATACACACAAACCCATAATGCACGTTCAGCATTCTTATCACACTTAATCTGAATTCGTATAACATAATTAAATCGAATACTTTCACATACTTTCACACCCTGACCCAGTGTATCATGATCATCGATATAGTTATAACATTTATTCACATATGTATCACAATGCACGCTTATGATTCATTGCAGATCAAACTCACATATGAGTACATAATGCGTACCAGGCCCACTTAACGTACTGAATGTATTCATTTGTCAACCTAACACGAGGTACCTTAGTCATGGACTTTTCTTAAATCACCGGCATTTCGCCTGTTAGGCTCGAGGCCCGATATCAATTCACCGGCATTATAGCCTGCTAGGCTCAAAGGCCCGAATAGTGTCTCACCGGCATTATAGTTTGCTAAGCTCAAAGGCCCGAATAATCAAGTCAACAAGTTCCATATAACATATTCATATCAATTAAGTACTAACATCATTCGAACGTATATAATTATACATCTCAAACACTTTTCTTTCATCTCATTTTCACACTTAGCATCTGATAGCTTATGCATAACATTTCACTCACGTTCATTTCAAACTTATCATTCGATTATAAAAGCATATTGCATTTTTACCAACATGTTATACTGGCCATTAGGCCATATAAGCATGATACAATACACTATCATTTCATCTTTAACATTCGGCTAAACCCTTATCTTACAAGGAACACCGAATTCACATAACATATCATTTCACCGGCATTACGCCTGCTAGGCACGAAGGCCTGAATACACATCACCGGCACAAAGCCTGCTAGGCACGAAGGCCCGAATACACATCACCGGCATGAAGCCTGCTAGGCACGAAGGCCTGAATACACATCACCGGCACTAAGCCTGCTAGGCACGAAGGCCCGAATACACATCACCGGCACTAAGCCTGCTAGGCACGAAGGCCCGAATATAATACCAGCACTAGGACTGTGGGATTTATCCCGGATATAATACCAGCACGAAGCCCACGGGATTTAACCCCAATACACATCAAATATCATGCATATTTAATCATATACTAATACATCTCATTCAACATATCACATTCGTAGTCATTTGCAACATTCAGGTATAAGCTCCATATGAACACCATCGTTTACATTTCGGTTCAAAATTCATTCATAAATATCACATATCCAATCACCGTCACGAATCCTGCTAGGCACAAAGGCCCGAATACACATCACCGGCACTAAGCCTGCTAGGCACGAAGGCTCGAATACACATCATCGGCACTAAGCCTGCTAGGCACGAAGGCCCGAATATAATACCAGCACTAGGCCTGCGGGATTTATCCCGGATATAATACCAGCACGAAGCCAGCGGGATTTAACCCAAATACACATCAAATATCATACATATTTAATCATATATTAATACATCTCATTCAACATATCACATTCGTAGTCATTTGCAACATTCGGGTATAAGCTCCATATGAACACCATCGTTTACATTTCGGTTCAAAAGTCATTCATAAATATCACTTATCCATTTCACCATTCAAACTTAACCCATAGTGACCATTCGACTATAAGTCATATACATAAATTATTTATCGCACAACTTAATTCAAGTAGAACCAAAAGGTCACGATTCATCTAATATATACATATTGCTCACTAATTCACACACAACCTTTCAAATTAGCAATTATAAGATGGTTCCGCACATAGCCCATCCTTATCGATAATTTACGATGGTTTTACCCTTACTCACATATATGTCATAGGCATTTTTACCTATGCTTCGCAATTCACATTCATGATTCAATTCCAATCAATTTAACATGTATAAGTACATATCACATACCTTAATAATTTACTTTATGGAACGAATCCACATATCGTATTAGCCCATAGTCTTATAGCACCATACTTTTAATAGTTTACCTCATCGAAGTTCACATTTAATCACTTTAGTGCCAAGCCATATTCAGCTACCACAAAGGACTAATAATGATAATTTTATACACATCATGGTTTCCTTTAGGTATTTAATAATCACAAATCATGATATCTCCACCAGCACATATACGGCACAGTTTATTCATTGTAACACTCATTTAGTGCAGCAAATTTCCAAATCCAATTCAACTTAAGCATAATAGCCATAATCGGCTTATAGCCTTAAATCATTACAGATTCGGCACATTAACTAAATAAAATTTACATTCCCTTTTCCATATTAATTTAACTCTTGGGCATTTAAAAAGGAATCAAGCTTAAACACTTAAGAACTTACCTTGAATGTTGCCGAACGATTACAACGGCTATTCGATTACTTTCTCTTTTCCCTTATCCGAATTTTGCCCCTCTATGCTCTTGAGCTTAAATTCAAAGATTTTAAACTAGTCATTATTCAACTATTCGAGCATCACTTTCAAAATATAATATATACATATATACATTCGACTTTCACACCTACTGATCATAGTAAGCTTATAAGAAATCAATAAGCAACTCATTAACAAATTTTTGTCAATGTTTACCACATAATCATAATTTCACTGCAAGCTGTCTTCCTGAGCAACAGTCACTAAATCATTTATAACTAAAGCTACAAAACTCCAAATCAAGTGCCGTTAATTTTCCCTGAAGAAAGACTCATATATCTTTCATCCATAAAATTTTCAGAATTTTTGGTTTGGCCAATCAATACCATATTTTTCTTAAAGTTTCCTCTGTTTCACTATTTGACTAATCTGACCACTCCTCACTACGAATCAAATTTCTCATTGTACAGAATTCTAAATATGTTCTTGTTTATTTAATTTGAAACTAGACTCATTAAGGAGTCTAATAATATAAATTTCATCTTATGAATTTTTTTTTACAATTTATAATGATTTTATAAAGACAAAGCAGAGGATCTAGAAGTCATTCTGACCCTGTCCCACATCACTTCAAATATCTCATTATCGGAAATTCTTTTGCTTACACAGTTTTTTTATAAGAAACTAGACTCATTAAGGTTTAATTAAATAATTTATTCAGATTCTAACTCATCTCCCAAAATTTATGGTGATTTTCCAAAATCACGTTACTACTGCTGTCCCAAACAGATTTATTACCAAATCACTCTTTCACGCATACCTTGCATGCATGTTATTTAAACATGCATATCACCAATCAATCATCACATATCTATAATTTTACTTAAGCATAATCTTCATTTCATCATTTTAAAGCACAACATGTTAGCCGATTTTTCCCTTAGCATCTAAGGCACATGCATGCTCATTTGCTTGGCTCAACTTCACCTATCTTCCATTTTTCATCAAAAGGACATGAAACAACAACCATTTCCTTCATTTTAATTCATGACCGAATGCTCACAACACAACCAAAAATCAAAATATGCTTCATGAGTTAGGGTAGAATCAAGAAGAACTCATGAACATCAAGATAGAAGCAAACTACCATGAACTTACCTTGGATTTTTCTTCCCCAAGTGACCGAACATTCAAGAGCTCTTTTCCTCTCCTTTCTCTTCTATTTTCAGCTTTCATGAACAAGAATGAACAAAAACCTTCCTTTTCTTCCTTTTTGTTATTTTATTACTAAACATTTTATGACACAAAATAACATATATTATTTGTGCCATACTTATGCCATAACTTCAATAAAAAAAATATGCACATGTTGTCTACCATTAACACCATGGTCGGCCACTACACATAAAATGGGGAGTTTGACATGCAAATCATCCTATTTTGCACTACTATTTATTAGGCCACTACATATTAGCCTATAGCATTTTCAAAAATTTTCACATAGGTCCTGTTTCATAATTTCACTCACAAATGGCAGAATCAAAGCATGGGATTTTCACACATGCACTTTCACATAAAATAAACACATAACATAACATTTGATTATTTTTGGGACTCGGTTTTGTGATCCCGAAACCACTTTCCGACTAGGGCCAAATTAGGGCTGTCACAAAGGGTGCTACAGTCGTTTTCAACTTTCAACCCAACAACTTTCTTTGATATCCTTGTACCCTGAATTACATCCAGTGTGAGCTCATGCAACACGAACCAAATACAAAACAAGAAACGATTTAATTACTTTTAGTAGGAAAGTAACTCTCTCAAATAGAAATTAGTAGAAATTGTAATTCCCCCAAAAATATTCTTAGAAAATAAATTCCCTCTATTTTTTGGTAGAATAACAATATATGAAACTTATGTTTAAAAACTTGTGTAAATAGCTCTAATAGTGTCATTTATTTATAGAGAGAGATAGGAGAATCATGGTTGAATAAGTATAACACAAATAATATTTATTTAATAAAAAAACACTCTCTTAGCCTAACTTGAAGAGAGGGGCGACACACCTTAGATAAAAAATAATAAGGTAGCCGCCCCTCACATGTAAAATGAGAGGAATTAGGCCTTTATATATTAGGTTCTATTATATGTGCTTCCTAAATTTTTGATCCAACACTTTATAATTTAATTCAATCCAATATTTGTTTTCTATTTCTAAAATAAATATTATTTATTTATTTTTAAATTAACTAAATTAATTTCCCAATTAATTTTTTTTCGCAACCCAATTTCTAATTTCATTAAAGTCATGACGAATTTACTGTAAAAGAACCTGTGATAAAATATATTAAAATTTCATATTCAATGTATTCAAAATGACTAATTAATTTAATTCTGTAACTGCCCGGTTTTAGCTAAATCAGAACAGTGGTTTCAGAACCACAAATTCGAGGTCAAAAAATTATTTTATATTATTTTTGGTGTTTATAGAATGTGATTAGATGTGTAAAAAATTCGTAAGCTAATTTTATCGTTTAATAGCTCAATTTGAGAAAAAGGACTAAATCGCGTAAAATACAAAAGTTGCATTCTATTTATTAAAAGTGTTTAATTACTTTGATTCATTAAATCAAAGGTCCTTATGATGATATCAGACCTTGGATAGTGGAAATTGACATGAATAGCCATCCATTATATGCTTATAATATTTATTAAATAAAGGTATTTTGGTAATTAGCTAAATAAGTTATAAACTAATAAAACCAAAGTTAAAAATTATGTCATCATCTCCAAATTACAACTGAAAATCAGCAAAATAAAATAGGTTTTTGAGCTCTCATGCATTCGGTAATTACAAGATTGATTAAGGTACGGTTTTAGCTCGGTTTTTGATAATTTCTATGTTTTTGTGATCGTTGCTTTGAGTACTAGCTAGCCCGTGCCTTAATTTTTGAATTTTTCAATGATTTTTTGAATTTCCATTGATGAATTCTTGAGATTTTAAATGATTGATGATGAAATATGAAAGCTTGATGATAGATATTAAAGTTTTGTTAAGCGATTTTAGCTAAAAATGCATGTTAAGGATTAAATTGTGAAAATTGTAAATTGAGGGATTGAAATGTAAAATAAATGAAAATTTTAGGCTGCTAGGGGCATATTTGAAATTCGGCTATGGTGAAATTGGATTACATTGTGTGTATTTTGTGTATTTGTGAATTAGGGACTAAATTGTAAAAATGTGGAACTTTAGGGGCTAAAGTGTAAAAATGCCTGAATATGTGTTTGTGGACTACATTGAATGATTTGATGAATAAATGAGTTAATTTTGAATGTATATAGATCAAGAACGAGAGAAAACGAATTTATATCGAGGAAAATCAAAGATTATTGGATAGTCGATCCAGTCCCTTTATTTCAACTACGAGGTAAGTTCATATGCAAATAAACATCTTTAAATTGATTTATATATATTTAATTGTTGTTGAATTGCTATGGATGTTGAACGAGCAAATACGAGCAAGAATCAATGAAGTTACGATATACGAAAGTCCCATACGAACCTTAGGAAAAGTATAGGATACGAATGTCATGACATTAGGATTATCGAGATGAGATTACATGTAAGACCATGTTTGGGACATTGTCATTGTATTGTGATTACGTGTAAGACCATGTTTGGGACATTGGCATCGTTATATGATTACGTGTAAGACCATGTCTGGGACATTGGCATTGTTATATGATTTCGTGTAAGACCATGTCTGGGACATTGGCATCGATATGTGATAACATGTAAGACCATATCTTGGCATTGTACGAGCTATATGTGATTCGATGTATCCTTAACGATTCCGATAGGTTCAATGGGCAAAGTCAAGTCAAGAAAGAATATGTAAATGAGTTAAGTGACTAAGGTACGTATGAGATTCATACAAGTATTGAAAAGGGATGTATTTGATGAATTCACTTATGAAATTGAATATGTATACATTTGGGAAGGTTTGTAAGCTTATATGTGCTTATTCATAATTTACTTATTTGATGGAAATGATGTTGATTCATGAGAGGGTTTTAATTGTATATGGCTTACTAAGCTTTTAAGGCTTACTTTGTGTGTTCTTTCCCTGTTTTATAGATTATCGAAGCTAGCTCAGACATCGGGGATCATCAAGAACTGTCATCACACTATCGACTACTTGTTTGTACTTTTGGATGCTTTGTAAATATGGTATATGGCATGTATAGGCTAGTGAGTTGATGATATGTTTTGAGTTATGATATTAGCCATGAGATTTGGCTTGTAAATGTTGGTGTATATTTGGCCATTTGAGTTGGCTAGATATATGAATTTGGTAAGTGATA
Organism: Gossypium hirsutum; assembly: GCF_007990345.1. NCBI lineage: Eukaryota > Viridiplantae > Streptophyta > Magnoliopsida > Malvales > Malvaceae > Gossypium > Gossypium hirsutum. Next base: position 87,237,592 of record NC_053424.1, read on the forward strand.
TATGATGTATATATATATTGCCTTGTGTTTTTGCATGTTTGGTATGGTTGTTGTGATGGTTATATGGTTGCTCAATTAGCAAATTATCAATTATGTATCATGGTTGAGAAATGGCATGTTGTGGCTTAGTTTTAAGATGATGAATTGGTATATTTTGTGGTATGAAATAGTCAATAAAATGATGAGAAAATGTATATAGAAGTTAAGGTTATGATTTTTTTTGGCATGAAATGTGCATGAAATGGTCATTTTTGGTTGCCTATTGTATGTGAAAATGATGCCAAATGAATGCTTTTAGGCACATGAATGCTAGGTGGGAATAATGGCTTAAACCGCCTATTTTCGCGCCACACGGTTGAGTACACAGGCGTGTGAATCAACCATGTGACCCCTGAAATTTAGTTTTAGTGAGTTACACACACACGGGCATGTCTATTGGCTATGCGTGGCACACGGGTTGGCATATGGGTGTGTGGTCAGTTGTGTGACCCAAGTCAGTATACCCTTTAGTTTTCTCATGACCATAGCACACAGGCGTGTCTCTGGCCGTGTGGTGCAAGTCAGTATGTATATCTTGTTTTCACACGGGCGCGTTTGGTGGCCGTGTAAGGTACACATCCTGTTCACACGGGCATGTGATCCCTTTATGTATGAAAATTTTCTAAGTTTCCCAAAGTTTTCAAATGTTATCGGTTTAGTCCCGAACCTTTTCCAAGCATGTTTTAAGGCTCGTAGAGCCTTATAAGGAAAAATATGATTATGTTTGATTAATGCTTATGTGATAATGAATTCATGTATGAGAAATATATGATTTATGTTGTGATTGATCGGTAATGCCTCATAACCCTATTCTGGCGACGAATACGAGTTAGGGATGTTACAAATTCCATTTTTAAACTTTAATTATTTAATTATAATTAATTAAATAAAAATTCAAAAACTTTAAATTAATTCTCAAGTCATTTCTATACTCTGTGAGAACATTCATTCATTTGTGAATGCAACCTATTTCTCTAGCTTCATCATTTCTATTCATTTTTGTTAATTTGATCCTACATGCAATTAATTTTGTTTCAATGAGCTATCAAAGGGATAGATTTGATATATGTAATTAGGTCTCAAATAAGTTATAATTAAGTTTCAAATTTTCACCTATTAATTATAAACTTATTTAGTAACCTAGTCATTTCACTATAGCATTGTGACTGAGTTTTCCATAATTACTTACCATTACGAAAGCTACTTAATCAGTGCTTATCCAATTACCTTGTCATTAGTATGTTACCCTCATAAGATATCCTTAATGTCTTTGGGATAAATTTTCTCTCTCAATGTGATCCTATTTTATCTAATGGTAACCATTGCATCTTCCTTTATGAAAAGTCAATTACTATCAAATAGTAATTAAGTCATTTATCACAAAGAAAAACAACTTGTGGCCACGTGTGCTTTTCATTTATCATGTAATGTTGATGAGAGGATATTTTTTACCCCTTAGTTGGGTTATGAAATCCACTATTGTGAAAGATGCTACATACTACAGAAATTGTATACCAAATGCACCAGTTTTCGGTTCCTTATCTATTTGAATTCAAGCTTTTACTTACATCAGAGTATACGAGTAACGCATATATAGTTCATCATCCACTCAGGATTAAGGTATGTCACACTATGAGTGTCATAAGTTAAGAAATCCATAAACGAATCTAGGATTTATTCTACTTGGATCCTATTCGATGTATCATTAGTCCGGTCAGTCACATCTATGTCTTTATTGTAATAGCCAGTTTTTAATTATATCAAAAATAATGGTTTTGAAACCACAATTTCGATATGAAATTTATTATTTTATTATTATTTTAATGTCTTCAAGATTATATTAAGGCCATATTAAAATTTTTGTTAAGAAATTTTGATGTTTGCATGATTAATTAAGTAAAAAGGACTAAATCGTAAAAGGTGAAAATTTTGAGTTTTATTAGTTAAAAGGGTCAAATGACTATGAAACCTTAAACTAAAAGACTTGAAGGGTAAATAAACCATTTAATGAGATAGTGGATGTGCATGGCAAGGTTTTAATGAAATTTTAATGATTGTAAAAAGGTTAATTTAGTAATTTGGTAATTAGAAAGAAAATTAAATAAGAAACGATGAACTAAAGTGATCATCTTCATCTTTTTGTCATTTTGAAACCTAAAAGCACCATTAGAGAAAAGGGAGAATTTGGTCAAGCTTGTGCTGATTGCATGGTGAGTTTTCAAGTCTCGTTTTTAATTATTTTTTTGTTTTTGAGTCCATTTTAGCTTAATCTAGCTAGCCCAGGGGTTAATTTATAAAATTTTTGAAGGTTGAGGGTTATTCCATGAATGTTCTTGAATGATTTTTATGTTAGTTTGTAGATTATGGATCTTTTTTGAAAAATAAATAAGTTTTGTTAAGTGATTTTTGATGAAATGGAACTTAGGGATTTATTTGTAAAAATAATAAATTTTCATGTTAAATTTATCAAATTATGGTTTAATTGGGTTTATATAAGTCCCTAAGAAATTTGGATAGCTTGAATGGAGGACTAAAATGGTTAGATTTCAAATTATGAGCTTAACGACTAAATTGTGAAAAGTTAAAATGTTAAGGGCAAATTAGTAATTTTTTATAAATATGAAATGTGGATTAAATTGAATACTAGAAGAATTTAATTGATTGAAATTATCCATTTCTATCAAGATAAACCACGTTCAGACTTATATCGAGGAAAAGCTAAAGCTTTGGATTTGTTGATTTAACTTCTACGCCCTAGTCATCGAGGTAAGTTCGTATGAACGGTAATTGTGTTAATGTTATTTAAATTGGATGTTTACTATGTTATGTTTAGTGTAAATGGAACGATTTGTAAATGTATCAATGCTATGAAGACTTAAGGGATATTGAGTCCTGGTTGAACTTTAGGAATTCTTAGGATACAAATGACATGTCATTAGAGATTTCATGTTTCGAGTGCTGGTCTTGAATGTCCTATAACAGCCCATTTTTCAATGAAATTGAAACAGTGGTTTCGGGACCACAAAGTTTATTTTATTATGATATACATGTCGTGTGAAAATTTTGGTACGGAAATTTTATCGATTAAGTGTTTATTTACGAGAAGGACTAAATCGCATAAAATACGAAAGTTGAATTCTAGTAGCTATAAGGATTAAATAGCTATGGAATTCAAAACTAGAGGTCCTTATACGGTAATTAGACCATTAAAGAAAAGTATGTAGATTTTTTGTTACTCATTCATGGAGAAATTTGAAAAGAGTAGGGGCTAAATTGGAAATCGCAAAAATTAAAAGATGATAATTAATTAAAAAGAAATTATCATCTTATTTTCATGTCTTCTTCCCTAAAATTTCTATGAAACCCCTAGGAGAGAGGAAGAAAACTTTCCAAGCTTAAAAAGGTATAAAATCAAGTTTCGTTTTTAGTAATTTTTATATTTTTAGAATCGGGATAGTCTAATCCATCTATTTGGGGGATTAATTTGAAAAGTAATCAAGGTATGAAATTTGGGTCATGGATGAATATGCTGAAAATTAGAAATTAATGGTAGAAAATGAAAGGTTGTTGATAGATAAACAACTTTTACAAAGTGATTTTTGATAAAAACATAATTTAGGGACTAAAATGTAAAATTGTAAAATTGAAGAAAAATGCTAAATTTTTATGAATACATGTGCTGCAAAATTTGTAATAGGATTTTTTTTAGGCTTGGAATAGGGAGTAAATTGCACAAGTTTCATTTTCCGAGCCTAGGGATGAAATTGGAATTTATGGAAAAGTTAGGGGCAAAATTGTAATTTTTCCTAGGACCTAAATTGAGTCCAAATGAGTATGAAATATGAGAAATTGATGATTAAAGCTATTTATATAGATTCGAACAACACAAATACGAGGTTAGATCAAGAAAAAAAAGGTTTTAGATTAGTAGATTACTTACGCGGACAAGTGTCAAGGTAAGTTCGTGTGTAACTTAATCGAGCATGTAAATATGTCTAATTGAATATTCTGTTGTATGGAATGTGACTTATATCGATGTACATTATTTGAATGCTATAATGAAAATTTTAAGGCATGCTTGAAATGGTGAAAAAGGGGTTAAGTCCCGATTGAATATTGAATTCCAATGAATATATGTGTTTTCCCGAAATGGATGAGGTCCAGTATTTGTTGCTGATGGATTTAGCTCAGACGAGTAATCCTATTAACCTCATTATAGAAAAAATTTAGCTCAAACAGGTAATCCTGATATAATACCTCTTGAGTATACGTTATGATTAGGGTTTAGCCTAGACTGGTAATCCTAATTAAGCTCTTTTGAGCATACGTTATATAAAGGATTTAGCCTAGACTGGTAATCCTATTATACAATATGTGGCTCGAGAGTGTGCTCCTTGGTTAAATGCCCTAATGGGTACTCTTAAATAGGAATTGACAGATTATTAAATCGTACATCTCGAGTGTACTACTTGAGCATCCATCAGAATTTTAATGATTCAATGGACAGAACTCTTGACATGGTATGAGTGTTATGAGACGAAATGGTAATGTCTTGAAAGAATATTGCATGATGAGCTCATCTATGTTTACTCGATTGATATGAAGATTTTGGTGACTAACATGTTTGATTGAATGCATGCTTTTAGGCAATTCTGCTAATGGATGGAAAACATGATATTATATGCCTAGATCTAGTAAATGGGATTGGTAAGTTTAATTTTCGTTATACGAACTTACAAAGCATGTAATGCTTATTCCATTTTATTTTCCCCTGCTTTATAATGCTCGGAAGCTCGCGAAGGTTGGAGATCATTGTAGCATCGTCACACTATCTACTAGCTATTTTGGGTATTTATAGTCAAATAATTTTGGTATAATGGTATGTATAGGACAACTTGGCTATTAATGGCATGTTAATGATGCTTGTAATCTAGCCATTGGAATGGCTAGTAATGGTTGTTTTGGTATACTTGTAATGTCATATTATGGCAGCTATATATATGTTAAGTACTTGATCAAATTATGTCTAACATGTGAACTAAACTAAGGTAAGATTGTAATCACATATGCATGTAATGATATGCCATGTGGAATGATGGAATTTGCTTAATTTGAATGCTTGAATTGGTTGGTATTTGGATGTGCGTTTAAGTGCAGGTTATTGGTGTGATTTTGGGTGAGAAATGAAGCTAGAAGTATCTTTATTTTGTCCACATGGGCAGACACAAGGGCGTGTGTCTAGACCGTGTGTGACACACGGCCTTGTAGCATGGGCATGTGGTTAGGCCATGTGTCCCCTGCACCTTAATTTTGAGAAATAGAATGCTCAGAATTGAGCACACGGGTAGAGACATGAGCGTGTGTCTTAGCTATGTAACACCCCACACCCGAGTCCTACACTGGGACGGGATATAAGGCGTTACCTCACTTAAACACATACATTCGATTGTTTTCTAATCATTAAGACTTGATCAAGCTTAAAACTTTTTCAAATTTTGTTTAAAATTCTATAACATGGGCCTACGAGGCCTCAAACATCCATTGAAAATAATTCGGGACCCATTTGGGTCCATAACCAACTTTAGAAAATTAACCCTTGAAAATAGGGCATACGCCCGTGTGGAAGGGTAACATGCCCGTGTGGTCTTTATGACATGGCTGTGCTGATGGCCCGTGTGACACACACGGCCTAAGCATCTAGGGACACGGCCGTGTCCCATACTCGTGTGAATTTAATTCCAAATTCAAACCTACAGAGGTTTTCACACGGCCTGACACACGCCCGTGTCTATGGACGTGTCCCTCACATGGCCATGACACGACTGTGTCCTAGCCCATGTCTAAAAACCTAGACATTCTGTTTCTGACATCAGAATCCAATAAGAGGTACACGACCAAGGCACACACCCATGGCCAGAGGCCGTATCCTCTACACAACTGAGGCACACGGCCATGTCTCTGCCTGTGTGTTTACTACCATGCCTACTGACTTGAATTTTTATGTACAGAGGACAAACGGCTGGACAACATACATGCCTGTGTGTCTACCCGTGTGGACAATATAAGGCTATCTACCAAGGCTTTTGCCACCCTGAAACACAGTCTAACATCAACCAACATATCAAAGTCTAACTTACCATGATTTCTTAGCCAAACAACCATAGCTAATTTCTATATACATTTCTTACATACAACCATGCCAACAATTCCACATCCATGAAAGACTATCTTGCATTCATATATAAACTTTCAATATTAGCCATTTTCCATAGCCTTATACAAAATAAATCAAATGCTAAAATAAGCCAACACATTTGGCCATTTAACAATGACAAAAACTCAAAAGTCAAGGTCCTATACATGTCATAATCAAAATAAAAGATCTAATTATACCAAGTGCTTCGGATGATAGTGTGACTGGCTTATCCGACGTGAACGGTGATCCTCGAGCTACTATGGCGGCACTGTAGGAAAATGGAAAGGGAAATAGGGTAAGCATAGAGCTTAGTAAGTTACATGAAAAAAACAACAACTACTTATCATAAAGCAATATGCTCATAACCTTTCATAGATTATTCATGAATAGCATAAATAAATGCAAGTACAACTTACTCATCACCATCCAATACAACTCATATTGCATACATTAAGCCCATGTCTCATACATTTCAATTAGGTACATGTACCACTCATCACATGATCATGACTTTTATCATTTCGATATAAATCATAAACCTTTTGTTAAACCATTTGGAATACTACCAATGTAACAGCCCGATTTTGGGGCTAGTCAGAATAGTGGTTTCGGGACCACTAACCCGAGGTTGAAGAAATTATTTTTTATATATTATTTTATGTATTGTAGCATGATTAGATAAGTACATGAAAATTTTGGTGAATTAATTTTAGCAATTGCTTACTTAATTGTGAAAAAGGGCTAAATCGCATAAAGTGAAAATGTCTTAAATTGTTAGCTAAAGGTGTTAAATTTCCATGAACCTTAATTTGGGGTTTTTAAAGGGAAATTAGACCCTTTCCTAAGAGCTTGGCCTACCATAGGGAGCAAATTGGTCAAAAAGTCAAAAGTTTAGGTGGTTTGGTAACTTAATTAAATAAAATAAGACAAGATGACTTCATCCTTTCATTCTCTTCTCCAACCACCGAAATTTTCAGCCATTAGAGGGGTTTTTAAGCTTCAAAATTTTAGAAACTCTAAGCCTTTGCAAGTAAGTGATTCTCATGAGTTTTCTTAATGATTTTTACATTTTTGGACCCCTTGAAGCATGAACTTTCAAATGAGGGGACTATTTTGGAAGATAGACAAGAGTCTAGGGTTTTGCTATGAAAGCATGTTTGTTGTTAACTAAAATTTTATGGAAGAATATGAGTCTTAGATGGGTAATAAACAACTTTTGTGAAGGGATTTCTCATGGAAACCCTATTAGGGACTATTTTGTATAAATTGAGAAATAAAAGATAAATGTGTGAAATAGTGGAAATTTTGGATTGCTATCATAGTAAAAAGGGTTTTTATAGGCTTATAATATGAATAAATTCGATAAAAAATCGAATTTCAAGAAGCATAGGGGTAAAATAGTCATTTTTGTGAAAGTCTAGGGGCAAAATAGTCATTTTGCCCAATTATGAAACTCTGTGTATAAATCGATGTGCTGATGAAATAAATGAATTTTATTAATTTAGATCAAGAGAAGCGTGATTTGAGTCTTGATCGGAGTAAGAATAAAGTTTACGAGGATTAAGCTCATCTTTATCATTTTGTATCAAGGTAAGTACATATGTAAATAATGTGTTAACGAAGTTTACTTTAAAATACCTTGATATTATATATGCATAATTGGCTTATTGTTGTTATGTATCTAAATTCTATTTGTTGCCATGAATGTGTAAATGACATGTTGTCTAAGTAAATTACATTGCGAGCAAATACAATGCTATTCGGTTAGATGTGGAATCCTGTTGAACCTTAGACATAGCATAGGATACAAAGGGGCATGGTACAAAAATTATGTGGTCTAAACTCATGAGTTGAGTCTGAGTTCATGAGATGAATGTTGTATGTACCATGGGTTTAGGTACTGACTCTGTGTACAGTCCTATGAGTAGCTCAACGAGCGAGCGTGTGACAGCCCAAAATTGACCCTAGTCGGGAAGTGGTTTCGGGACCACAAAACCGAGTCATAAAAATAATTGATTTCCATATTCTATGCTTATTATGTGTGTACATGAGTATGTGGAAGTTTCATTCTCCAATTTTGCCAATTGCATGAGAAATTATTAAATAGGGATTGATATGAGACATGGTGAAAATATGATAGGCTAATTTAAAATGGTCTATTAATGCATGTTGTGAAAATGATGGGTTTGCATGTCAAATTACCCAAAATTTGAGCTAGTGGTTGGCCATGCTATGGGTGGAAACATGTTGGGAACATGTTGGCCTAGTGAGGTATGTAGGAAAAAAATAAAATAAGGGGCATGGGCATAAAATAATGAAAAGGAGTATGATGAATACAAAAAAAAAATGTGTGTAGTTGTTTTCCCCCCCCCATTGCCGTGAGCTAAAGAAAAGAAAGGAGAAAATTTTTGTTCATCCTTTCTCATCTTCATTTAGCCGAAACTAGAAAGAAAAAAACAAAGAAAAAAAAATGCTCATCCTTTGGTTCATCCTTGGCCAAAAATTTTAAGGAGGAAGGAAGAAGAAAGGTTGAAGAGGTTCGGCCATGCATGTAGCTAGGCTAAGGTATGTTTGATGATGTTCCATGAGATGCATGCATGTTTTAGTTGTTAGCTTGAGTTCTACCTAGCCCACGGTCTAAATCTTGCTATGTGATGGAAATGACACTCGGCCATGGATGCATCATTCTTGGTTGATGTTTGATGTTGTGGTGATGAGGCATGAGGATGAGTTAAGATTCGGCCTAGGTGGAGTTTGTGTTAATGCCATTGCATGCTAAATATGAAGCTTGTTAATGATGCATGTGATGGTGGCTTGATGATTCTTGAACCTCCTTTTTAGCATTTTTGAGTGAGCACATATGTGCATTGGTTGCTAAATGGAGAAGAATCGGCTAGCAAGTTGTGTGCTAAGGCCGAATATAACTTTTGCATGTTAATGAGCAATGCATGTGTTAAATTGATGGAAAGGGAGAGGATGCTTTACTAGTGTGTATATGTGTGTATTAGCCAAGTTTTGAACTTGAAACAAAAGGGTGTTTAGTCAATACAAGTGACCATACTTGTAGAATGTATTAAGTGTTGAAATCGGCCCCAAAATAGACATGCATATTCGGCCAAGGGGGAAAAATTAGCTAAAATGTTGAGTTTGATTCATGATTCCGTACATATGTGACTTTAATGTCTAATGTATAAATATGGGCTAAGTGCCTTGTGTTCCTCTTTTCGACGCTCAAATGATTAAATCAATTTATTTGTTTAATTAAGCTCAAGAGCAAAGGGGAACTAAATCCGATAAAGGGAAGGAAAAAGTGGTCGAATAGCTATCGGAATCGTTCGACAACACCCGAGGTAAGTTCTTGAGTAAGAGAGCTTAAATTATGATGTGATTAGATCATGTTTTAAGCAAATTAAAATCATGCTCTTTGTGTGGCTATTGAGCCGAATTTGCAAGAATGATAAATGTCTTGTGTTTGAATTTTGCTAACGAAAATGAAATACGAATGGGCCATGATTTATTGTTAAATGTGCATGGTTATTTGAATGATGTCCGGGCTAAGTCCCGAAGGCTTGTGCTAAGTGACAATATCCGGACTAAGATCCGAAGGCATTTGTGCGAGATACTAATTCCGGGCTAAACCCGAAGGCATTTGTGCGAGATACTAATTCCGGGCTAAGCCCGAAGGCATTTGTGCGAGATACTAATTCCGGGCTAAGCCCGAAGGCATTTGTGCGAGTTACTAAATCCAGGTTAAGTCCCGAAGGCATTTGTGCGAATTACTATAACCGGGCTATGTCCCGAAGGCATTTGAACGAGGAGCTATATCCGGTTAAATTCCGAAGGTACGTGATTTGGGAATGAATGAACTTGCTGTAAAATTCCAATTAATACTCTCGAAACATCCCAACATTGAGGCATGTTTCGTATGTGCTTGAATTTAGTTGAGCCCTTACAAATAAGTATTCACTCAGTTGATAAACGAGCTACCGGCCTTTGGCTGAGTTGATCTTTTGTGTATGTACATAAGGGTTGATAATGTGAAGCAAGTACGATATCGTAAATTTGTGCATATGAAATTATCCGTTTAGCTATATGAATGCTATACTTTTGTTGTGCTGGAATTCCTTGCTCAAAACTTACTAAGCATAAATTGCTTACTCCGTTTCGTTGCTCCTCTATTTTATAGATTTGGTTCTCCAGCTATCGGACTCGGGATCTTGAAGTCAAAGTCGCCCACACTATCAAAGCCCCCCCTTTTGGTACAATTTTGGTTGAACTTCGAAATGGCATGTATAGGACTACCCGTTTGTTGTGGGTCGTGGACCCTTTGGACTTGTATAAATTTTGGATAGCCATGCAAAAATGGCTTATATGTGTTTGAGTATAATGTTATAATCATTTGGTGTGGATATGCTTGACAAGGATTGGCCACGGGGATGGTTAATCACTTTCATAAATTGTGCTATTTATGCAAAAAGGGCTAGTTGAATCATGGAAACCATGAAATAGGTAAAGTCTACCTTAAAGGCAGATGCTGACAGCAGCAGTGATGTAGATTTGGAAAATCACTAAAAATAGTATGAATGGAATTAAATAGTGAATAAATTATGTAAACAAACCTTGATGAATCTAATTTCATAGGAAAGTAACGAAACAATCATACGGACAGTATGTTAAGAGATATGCAGGTTCTCGTGAGACAGGGCCAGAACGGTTTCTGGATTCCCTGTTCCAACCTTGGAAATTCATTATAAATTAACCAGAGATAATTAGGAGTCATACCATATATGTATAGATTCCTCTCTGAGTCTAGTTTCTATAGAAACAAACGACATCAGTATTGGAGCCCTGTACAAGGAGATATCCAAGTCGTAATGCGCAAAGGTCAGGGTAGTCGATCCCTGTAACATGGTAGACTTTGACTAATAAACTGTACTAATTGGTCCGACCAAAAATTCTAGAAAAAAATATGTAGATGGGAATATGAGTCTAGTTTCAGGGAAAAATCACGAAACTGATTTTCGAGTTTTGAAACTCAAGATATGATTTTTAAAGTGACTAGTACGCAGATTGGCAGTGTCTGGGAAATATTTTTTATAAGGGGTTTAAAGTCTGTTAACACCTCGTGTTCGACTCCGGTGTCGGTCTCGGGTTCGGGGTGTTACATTTGATTGGTATCAGAGCTACGGTTTAGTCGATTCTAGGACTACCGTAATGCGTTGGGTCTAGCTATACATGCCATTTTATGTGATTACTTGATAGTGTGGTGATTTCTGACAATTGTAAATGTGTTTATTTATAGTAATGGATCCCGATCCCAACCGAGAGGTAGCTGATGATCTTGAGAGTGTAGCGCCTGCTCCCGCACAAGGGACAGCGCCGGCGGACTCTCAACCTAATGCTAGTAACCCGAATGATGAAGCTAGACAAGCTTTCTATAGCGTGATGAATGATTGGTTCAACCAATACATTCGAACTAATACGGCTGTCCCACAACCTCCATTCCCAACTAATACCACCCCCGCACCTTCAATACCTCCGGTAACTGACCAAATAAGGTCAAATAAGCCCCCAGTTGATAGAATCCGAAAACATGGGGCTACTGAATTTAAAGCTACGGATAGCGACGATGCCGAGCAAGCTGAATTTTGGTTGGACAACACTATCCGGGTACTCGATGAGCTATCTTGTACACCCGATGAATGCCTAAAGTGTACTATCTCCTTGCTACGTGATTCTGCCTATTATTGGTGGAGTACTCTGACTTGTGTTGTGCCCCGAGAGCAAGTAACTTGGGAGTTTTTCCAAACTGAGTTTCGGAAAAAGTATATCAGTCAGAGATTTGTTGATCAAAAACGGAAGGGATTTCTTGAGCTTAAGCAAGGTTCCATGTCAGTTACTGATTACGAGCGAAAATTTGTTAGACTTAGTAGATACGCTCGGGAATGTGTTTCGTCCGAGGCTATCATGTGTAAACGCTTCGAGGATGGGCTGAATGAAGATATAAAAATGTTCGTTGGTGTTCTTGAAATACGAGAGTTCGTAGTACTGGTAGAGCGAGCTTGTAAAGCCGAAGAGCTTAGAAAAGAAAAACAAAAAGTTGATGTAGGAACTGGAGAGTTTCGTAAAAGATCTTCGGGAAAGTCTCTTCAACAGGCATCGAAGAAATTTCGAGATGATGCGGGCCAGTTTAGAGGCACTTCGGGCCTTTTTAGACGAGATCGTGATCGACCCCCTGTGGGTACACGAGGCACTTCGGTCGCCAGTGTTGGGAATGAACGTCGAGATAGAACGAAATGTCGATATTGCGGTAAATGGCATTCGGGGAGTTGTAGATTCCCTGACCGCTCCTGTTACAAGTGCGGATCAGTTGACCACTTCATTAAAGATTGCCCGAGGTTGTTTGAACAGAATGAAAATCAGAGTGGGAAACCGGGTGCTACCACTGCTCGAGGTAGACCATCTGGAAATACGGGCAATGCTAGTGGTGGTCAGAGACGATCTAGAGATGCTACGACCAGATCCGAGGCTCGTGCGCCTGCTAGAGCTTATGCTATACGTGCCCGCGAGGATGCTTCTTGCCTGATGTTATTACCGGTACTTTTACTCTCTTTGATACTAATGTAATTGCTTTGATTGACCCCGGTTCTACTCATTCTTACATATGTGAAACCTTAGCATCCAGTAAGACTTTACCTATTGAGTCTACTGAGTTCGTAATTCGGGTGTCAAATCCCTTGGGTCGTTACGTGCTTGTCGACAAAGTGTGTAAGAAATGTCCCCTAGAAATTCGAGGTTCCTGTTTTCCGGCGGACTTGATGCTTTTGCCGTTTGATGAATTTGATGTTATTCTTGGTTTGGATTGGTTGACCGCGCATGATGCGGTTGTGAATTGCAAAAGCAAGACTATTGATTTGAGGTGCGCAAATAACGAAGTAATCCGAGTTGAGTCTACGGACTTGGAGGGGATGCCAGCTGTAATATCAGCAATGTTGGCCCAGAAATATGTAAGAAAAGGGTGCGAAGCATACCTTGCGTATGTACTGGATGACAAAGAATTAGACAAGAAACCCGAATCTGTGCCGGTGGTTTGTGAATACCCGGATGTTTTTCCTGAAGGATTACCGGGTTTACCACCTGTTCGGGAGGTAGAGTTTGGTATTGAGCTTGTACCTGGGACTACGCCGATTTCGATAGCTCCGTATCGTATGGCACCAACCGAGTTAAAATAGTTGAAAGCTCAGTTGTAAGAATTGACGGATAGAGGTTTTGCTCGACCAAGTTTCTCACCTTGGGGTGCACCAGTATTGTTCGTGAAAAAGAAGGATAGAACCATGAGGTTGTGCATTGACTATCGTCAACTGAATAAAGTGACGATAAAGAACAAATATCCGTTACCGCGTATCGATGATTTGTTCGACCAACTGAAGGGAACCTCAATGTTCTCAAAAATAGATTTGAGATCGGGCTATTATCAGTTGCGAATTCAAGATTCGGACATACCCAAAACTGCTTTCAGAACGGGATATGGTCACTACGAGTTCTTAGTGATGCCGTTTGGGCTCACAAACGCCCCTGCGGTATTTATGGATTTGATGAATCGGATCTTCAGACCATATTTGGATCGGTTCGTAGTTGTGTTCATTGATGACATCTTGGTCTATTCAAGAGATGAGACCGAACATGCTGAGCATCTGAGGCTAGTGTTGCAAATTTTGCGGGATAAGCAGTTATATGCTAAGTTCAGTAAGTGTGAGTTCTGGTTAAGAGAGGTTAGCTTCTTGGGTCATGTGGTATCCGCATCGGGTATTCGAGCTGACCCGAGTAAAATTTCAGCCATACTTAACTGGAAGCCTCCAAGAAATATTACCGAAGTTCGGAGCTTCCTGGGACTCGCCGGTTATTACCGACGATTTGTCAAAGGTTTCTCGATGATAGCCACACCAATGACGAAGCTACTTCAAAAGGATGTTAAGTTCGAATGGACGGAGAAATGTCAGAAAAGTTTTGATCAACTAAAAACTTATTTGACTGAAGCTCCAATTTTAGTGCAACCCGAATCAGGCAAAGAGTTTGTCATTTATAGTGACGCATCCCTACTTGGGTTGGGTTGCGTATTGATGCAAGAAGTTTGAGTGGTGGCCTATGCGTCGAGACAATTAAAGCCACATGAGAAAAATTATCCGACCCATGATCTTGAACTAGCTGCCATCGTATTTGCTTTAAAAATATGGCGACATTACTTATTTGGTGAGAAGTGCCATGTATTTTCGGATCACAAAAGTCTCAAAATTTTGTATTTTCGGATCACAAAAGTCTCAAAATTTTGATGACTCAAAGAGACTTAAATCTGCGACAAAGACGTTGGCTTGAGTTGTTGAAAGATTACGAGCTTGTCATTGATTACCACCCGGGAAAGGCTAATATGGTTGCGGACGCCTTAAGCCGGAAATCATTGTTTGCTTTACGAGCGATGAATGTGCACTTGTCTGTTCTACCCGACAATGTGTTAATAGCTGAATTAAAAGCCAAACCATTATTGATTCATCAAATTCGTGAAGCCCAGAAAGTTGATGATGAATTGGTTGCAAAACGGGCTGAGTGTGCTCCGAACAAGGAATCGGAGTTTCAAATTGATGATGATGATTGTTTGAGGTTCAGAAGTCATTTGTGTATTCCAAGGAGTTCGGAACTCATTTCGATGATTCTGAACGAAGCCCATTGTAGCCGAATGTCAAGTCACCCGGGGAGTACGAAAATGTACAACGATTTGAAACGTTGGTTTTGGTGGCATGGTATGAAACGAGACATCTCCGACTTTGTTTCGAGATGTTTAATATGTCAACAAGTGAAAGCGGAACATCAAGTGCCTTCAGGATTACTTCAGCCGATCATGATACCCGAGTGGAAATGGGATCGAGTCACAATGGACTTTGTGTCCGGACTGCCATTGTCAACAAGTAAGAAGGATGCGATTTGGGTTGTTGTTGATAGACTGACTAAGTCGGCTCACTTTATCCCCGTGTGTATGGATTTTTCATTGGATAGACTAGTTGAATTGTACGTTTCTCAAATTGTGAGATTACACGGGGTACCTATTTCTATCGTGTCGGATAGAGATCCGAGATTCACCTCGCGATTTTGGAGGAAATTGCAAGAAGCTTTGGGTACCAAGCTGCATTTTAGCACTGCTTTTCATCCCCAAACCGATGGTCAATCTGAGCGGATAATTCAGATACTTGAGGATATGTTGAGATGTTGCATCCTCGAGTTCAGTGGTTCATAGGAACGGTATTTACCTTTGATTGAATTCGCTTACAATAATAGTTTTCAATCAAGTATTAAGATGGCACCTTACGAGGCTTTGTACGGTCGTAAATGCCGTACACCGTTGTTTTGGACCGAACTCGGTGAAAGTAAAATTTTCGGAGTTGATTTGATTAAGGATGCTGAACAGAAAGTAAAGGTAATCCGTGAAAGTCTGAAAGCAGCCACAGATCGTCAAAAATCGTATGCGGATTTGAAACGAAAGGACATTGAATATCAGGTGGGAGATAAAGTGTTCCTTAAAGTTTCGCCTTGGAAAAAGGCACTCAGGTTTGGCCGTAAGGGCAAGTTGAGCCCGAGATTCATTGGGCCGTACGAAATCTCCGAACGAGTTGGTCCGGTTGCGTATAGATTGATTTTGCCCCCTGAGCTTGAAAAGATTCACGACGTCTTTGCTGTTTCGATGCTTCGACGCTATCGATCTGATCCATCGCACATAATTAGCCCATCAGAGGTTGAAATTCAAGCCGATATGAGTTATGAAGAAGAGCCGATGCATATCCTAGCTCGTGAAGTGAAGGAGTTGCGAAACAAAAGGGTTCCGTTAGTGAAGGTGTTATGGCTCAAACACGGGATCGAGGAAGCTAATCGGGAAACCGAGAGCTCGATGAAAGAACGATACCCAAACCTATTTACCGGTAAGATTTTCGGGGACGAAAATTTCTTAAGTGGGGGAGAGTTGTGACAGCCCAAAATTGACCCTAGTTGGGAAGTGGTTTCGGGACCACAAAACCGAGTCATAAAAATAATTGATTTCCATATTCTATGCTTATTATGTGTGTACATGAGTATGTGGAAGTTTCATTCTCCAATTTTGCCAATTGCATGAGAAATTATTAAATAGGGATTGATATGAGACATGGTGAAAATATGATAGGCTAATTTAAAATGGTCTATTAATGCATGTTGTGAAAATGATGGGTTTGCATGTCAAATTACCCAAAATTTGAGCTAGTGGTTGGCCATGCTATGGGTGGAAACATGTTGGGAACATGTTGGCCTAGTGAGGTATGTAGGAAAAAAATAAAATAAGGGGCATGGGCATAAAATAATGAAAAGGAGTTTGATGAATACAAAAAAAAATGTGTGTAGTTGTTTCCCCCCCATTGCCGTGAGCTAAAGAAAAGAAAGGAGAAAATTTTTGTTCATCCTTTCTCATCTTCATTTAGCCGAAACTAGAAAGAAAAAAACAAAGAAAAAAAAATGCTCATCCTTTGGTTCATCCTTGGCCAAAAATTTTAAGGAGGAAGGAAGAAGAAAGGTTGAAGAGGTTCGGCCATGCATGTAGCTAGGCTAAGGTATGTTTGATGATGTTCCATGAGATGCATGCATGTTTTAGTTGTTAGCTTGAGTTCTACCTAGCCCACGGTCTAAATCTTGCTATGTGATGGAAATGACACTCGGCCATGGATGCATCATTCTTGGTTGATATTTGATGTTGTGGTGATGAGGCATGAGGATGAGTGAAGATTCGGCCTAGGTGGAGTTTGTGTTAATGCCATTGCATGCTAAATATGAATCTTGTTAATGATGCATGTGATGGTGGCTTGATGATTCTTGAACCTCCTTTTTAGCATTTTTGAGTGAGCACATATGTGCATTGGTTGCTAAATGGAGAAGAATCGGCTAGCAAGTTGTGTGCTAAGGCCGAATATAACTTTTGCATGTTAATGAGCAATGCATGTGTTAAATTGATGGAAAGGGAGAGGATGCTTTACTAGTGTGTATATGTGTGTATTAGCCAAGTTTTGAACTTGAAACAAAAGGGTGTTTAGTCAATACAAGTGACCATACTTGTAGAATGTATTAAGTGTTGAAATCGGCCCCAAAATAGACATGCATATTCGGCCAAGGGGGAAAAATTAGCTAAAATGTTGAGTTTGATTCATGATTCCGTACATATGTGACTTTAATGTCTAATGTATAAATATGGGCTAAGTGCCTTGTGTTCCTCTTTTCGATGCTCAAATGATTAAATCAATTTATTTGTTTAATTAAGCTCAAGAGCAAAGGGGAACTAAATCCGATAAAGGGAAGGAAAAAGTGGTCGAATAGCTATCGGAATCGTTCGACAACACCCGAGGTAAGTTCTTGAGTAAGAGAGCTTAAATTATGATGTGATTAGATCATGTTTTAAGCAAATTAAAATCATGCTCTTTGTGTGGCTATTGAGCCGAATTTGCAAGAATGATAAATGTCTTGTGTTTGAATTTTGCTAACGAAAATGAAATACGAATGGGCCATGATTTATTGTTAAATGTGCATGGTTATTTGAATGATGTCCGGGCTAAGTCCCGAAGGCTTGTGCTAAGTGACAATATCCGGACTAAGATCCGAAGGTATTTGTGCGAGATACTAATTCCGGGCTAAACCCGAAGGCATTTGTGCAAGATACTAATTCCGGGCTAAGCCCGAAGGCATTTGTGCGAGATACTAATTCCGGGCTAAGCCCGAAGGCATTTGTGCGAGTTACTAAATCCGGGTTAAGTCCCGAAGGCATTTGTGCGAATTACTATAACCGGGCTATGTCCCGAAGGCATTTGAACGAGGAGCTATATCCGGTTAAATTCCGAAGGTACGTGATTTGGGAATGAATGAACTTGCTGTAAAATTCCAGTTAATACTCTCGAAACATCCCAACATTGAGGTATGTTTCGTATGTGCTTGAATTTAGTTGAGCCCTTACAAATAAGTATTCGCTCAGTTGATAAACGAGCTACCGGCCTTTGGCTGAGTTGATCTTTTGTGTATGTACATAAGGGTTGATAATGTGAAGCAAGTACGATATCGTAAATTTGTGCATATGAAATTATCCGTTTAGCTATATGAATGCTATACTTTTGTTGTGCTGGAATTCCTTGCTCAAAACTTACTAAGCATAAATTGCTTACTCCGTTTCATTGCTCCTCTGTTTTATAGATTTGGTTCTCCAGCTATCGGACTCGGGATCTTGAAGTCAAAGTCGCCCACACTATCAAAGCCCCCCCTTTTGGTACAATTTTGGTTGAACTTCGAAATGGCATGTATAGGACTACCCGTTTGTTGTGGGTCGTGGACCCTTTGGACTTGTATAAATTTTGGATAGCCATGCGAAAATGGCTTATATGTGTTTGAGTCTAATGTTATAATCATTTGGTGTGGATATGCTTGACAAGGATTGGCCACGGGGATGGTTAATCACTTTCATAAATTGTGCTATTTATGCAAAAAGGGCTAGTTGAATCATGGAAACCATGAAATAGGTAAAGTCTACCTTAAAGGCAGATGCTGACAGCAGCAGTGATGTAGATTTGGAAAATCACTAAAAATAGTAGGAATGGAATTAAATAGTGAATAAATTATGTAAACAAACCCTGATGAATCTACTTTCATAGGAAAGTAACGAAACAATCATACGGATAGTATGTTAAGAGATATTCAGGTTCTCGTGAGACAGGGCCAGAACGGTTTCTGGATTCCCTGTTCCGACTTTGGAAATTCATTATAAATTAACCAGAGATAATTAGGAGTCATACCATATATGTATAGATTCCTCTCTGAGTCTAGTTTCTATATAAACAAACGACATCAGTATTGGAGCCCTGTACAAGGAGATATCCAAGTCGTAATGCGCAAAGGTCAGGGTTGTCGATCCCTGTAACATGGTAGACTTTGACTAATAAACTGTACTAATTGGCCAGACCAAAAATTCTAGAAAAAAATATGTAGATGGGCATATGAGTCTAGTTTCAGGGAAAAATCACGAAACTGATTTTCGAGTTGTGAAACTCAAGATATGATTTTTAAAGCGACTAGTAAGCAGATTGGCAGTGTCTGGGAAATATTTTTTATAAGGGGTTTAAAGTCTGTTAACACCTCGTGTTCGACTCCGGTGTCGGTCTCGGGTTCGGGATGTTACAGAGCGTTACCTGATAATTATGGGGGTCCGGGTCCTGACTTGATAAAAGGGCCCGTAAGTAGCTCAAATGTGAGTGTTTCATAGCACAAGGTAGCTCTGACAACTTATATGACATTGAGATGCGAATTCCCTACATATCCCTATGTGTTCCAAGCGTTCAACGGGTAACGCAAAGATTGAGTTGGTGAAAGTTTGATTCGATACGTAGACTAAACTCATGGAGAAGGCCTGAGTCGGTGACGAGATACCTTCAATCATACATGAATGAAAGGAAAAACAAGATCGAGAAGTTTAAGTGATTTACATCTTTTATACTTGTCAATTTATTGTTTGACAAACATGTTTTCTTTTAATTACACTTTATTTGCATACATGTACTTACTAAGCTCTCATGCTTACCCTCCTTTCATTTCTTTCCTTATAGTGCCGCCAAGCTAGCATCGGAGATCCAGTAACGTTAAGAGCTTCGATCACATTATCACTCAAGATCTTGGTATAGCTAGTTTAATTATTTTGTTTACTAGCATGTATAGGGACTCGAGTCTTTTGTTTAGCATTTTGTCAGGTAGTCAAAATGTGTTGGCTCATATGTGAATTGTGATACTCATTTTGTATAGGCCATGAATGTTGGCTAATGCTAATTAGTATTCAATGAAATGATGCAAATTTCTAATGGTTATGGTTGTTTTGGTTATGCATATTATGTTGGTATTGAACTTAGTTAATCTTATATAAATAGGTGTTTATAGGAGTGGCAAAGAGGCTTGGTAAATAGCCTTATTTGTTCACACGGCTAGACACATGGGCGTGTGTCTAGGCCTTGTGTGACACACAATCAGCCCCATGGGCGTGTTGTTCAGCCGTGTATCCCTTGGACGTAAAAAAATTTTCAAGTCAGTATGCATGGTAGTAAACACACGGGCAGAGACACGGCCGTGTGTCTCAGCCTTGTGAAGGGCACGGCCTAGCACACAGGCGTGTTCCTTGGCCATGTGACCCTTATGAATTGCTTACGTCAAAAATAGAATGTCCAGGTTTTTACACATGGGCTAGGACAAGGGCATGTCATGGCCGTGTGAAAACCCTTGTAGGTGTGTATTTCAAATTAATTCCACACTGGTAAAGGACACGGGCGTGTCCCTGTATTGCTTATGTGTTCTTAATTCTTGTTTTGATATTCTAATATATTGATTCAAGTTAAGCTCTTATTCAGAAGAGGAATAGACCCTGTCTAAGAGTACATTTGTCATAATTAAGCAGAGTTGGTTCCGCGCCTAGAGATAGGGTGACAAGATTTTGCCAGATTAGGGTGAAACCTAATAAGGGGATCCATAGATAGTGTTAAAGCAACCCTAGGGAGTTAATGAGAAAGAGATTTCAATTATTCAATGTAGGGTTAGACGTTGTTAGTCTCGAGAGGGATAATAATATAACCAAGAGATTTCTGCGGATCAAGTCAAATGAATAAATCATCCGATTCAGAGTCAAATAACAAGTGAAGTCTAGGTGGATTTTTCCTTAGGTATTGTCTTAATTCAATCGTTTTTCCAAAAGTAATCCCCCAATTCTATTTTCTGTGAATTCTTAGTTTAGTTAATTAGTTAGTTAAAACAAACCCCCTTATTCTTGGGCTAGATAATAAAAAGATAGTCATTACTAGTACTTTTAGTTCCTTTGGGTTCGATAATCCAGTCTTGCTAAAGCTATACTACTGTTCGATAGGTACACTTGCCTTCATCGTGATAATAGTTAGTTTCAAGAACGATTAATTATAAATTTATAAAACTTATCACACAAAATCACGATCAGTGTTCCTCGAGCTACAATGGTGGCACTGTAGGAAAATGGAAAGGGAAATAGGGTAGGCATAGAGCTTAGTAAGTTGCATGGAAATAAACAACAACTACTTATCATAAAGAAATATGCTCATAACCTTTCATAGATTATTCATGAATAGCATAAATAAACGCAAGTTTATTCATGAATAGCATAAATAAACGCAAGTACAACTTACTCATCACCATCCAATAGAACTCATATTGCATACATTAAGCCCATGTCTCATACATTTCAATTAGGTACCTGTACCACTCATCACATGATCATGACTTTTCTCATTTTGATATAAATCATAAACCTTTTGTTGAACCATTTGGAATACTACCGGATACTCAAGAGCCCTAGCATGGGTTAAGATGTCGATGCCATGTCCCAGACATGGTCTTCCACTAGCTTTCATATAGTGAGGCCGATGCCATGTTCCAAACAGGTCTTATACTAAGTCTCATCTATAGGTGTCGATGCCATGTCCCAGATAGGTCTTACACTGACACACCACAAGCTGATGCCATGTCCTAGACAGGCCTTACAATAGCTTGTATATCACGAGGCCGATGCATGTCCCAGACATGTCTTACATTGGCTTAAATATCTCGAGGCCGATGCATGTCCCAAACATGTCTTACACTAGCTCTCATGCTGTGGCTAATGCATGTCCCAGACATGTCTTACACTAGCACACAAATCACTCATTATCAAGGTACAAATATCCAAGTCTATTCCAAAGGTTCAACGAAAGTCTTTACGACGTAAATTTCTCAACATGTATTCTCATATTCCAAAATCAAGACAATTTATGTCATATCAACTCAATTACACATTATAAAGATATAGTTGCATTATTAACATACAACTTACCTCAGTATTCAAAATATGACAACTATTTCGGCTTAGTCCGCTAGCTTTGCTTTTCCCTGGTCTAGGCCCGAATTTTGTAATTCTTGACCTAAAATGATAAAAATTCACAAGTTTAAGTCACTTTATTGATCTAGGTACTCAACACCTTATAATTGGACTTTCACAAAATGACCATTTTACCCCTAGACCCGAAAATTGATTTTTATCAAATTTCCTTATTATTCAAGCCTAATCGACCATTTATCTATCTTATGACAACCCCAAACTCCCAATATTTCACAAAATTACTATATATTTTACAAGCTTTACAAAATGGTCCTATTAGGGTTTTCATGGGAGGTCCTAGCACAAAAATTGTTTATTTCATAGCCATGATTCATTTTCTTCCATAAAATTTCAGAAAAAAAATGAACACTCTCATGGTAAAACCCTATACTTTCAACCATTTTGCAAAATAGTCCCCTCATTTGAAAGCTCATGCTATAAGGGTTCTAAAAATACAAAAATCATCAAGAAAGACCATCAAAATCACTTACTTGAGAGGGTTATAAGTTGCTGAAATTTTCAAGCTTTCAAATCCCTACAATGGCTGAATTTTTTGTGGGGAAGAAATGGTGAAAAGGGATGATATCATCTTTCTTTTATTTTATTCCTTTTTGGTCAAATAAGTCACCAAACTTCACCTAATATTTGACTATGTTAATTTCCTTGTGCCATGGCTAGCCAAGCACTATTTTAGGGACTAATTTCACTTTAAAGACCCACAATTTATGATACATGGCAATTTAACTCCCTTAGCTATCAAATTAAAACTTTTGAACTTTATTCGATTTAGTCCTTTTTCGCGATTAAGCTCACAAATACTAAAATTAATTCACCAAAATTTTCATGCATCTTTATAAAATTTCCATCACACATAAAATAATATTAAAAATAATTTCTCTGACCTCGGGTTAGTGGTCCCGAAATCATTGTTCTGGTTAGGCTCAAAATCGGGCTGTTACAAGCTGTGTGTGCTACACGGCCTAGAACACAGACGTGTGTCTTGGCTGAGTGAAACTTGCACCTAATTTTGAAATGAATTAATTGACCATGTGGTCTAGCACACGAGCTTGTGGCATGGTCGTGTGCACATGTCAAAGAGTTACACGGGGTCAAACACGGCCTATAGCATGGGCGTGTCCCTTGGACCACACGGACATGTGAGCCCTGCACCTTGGAAAAAAAATTATAATTTCGTGACAAATTCTTAGAACTCCCAAGTAAGTCTCGACTCGATTCTAGTACTCGTATTGGGCCTCGAGGGTCCAATTAGGGACATTTTGAATGATCTCGATTAATCAATAGTAATTTACATAAATTAATTGTAAAATGTTCTGAAAGTTTTGGTAATGCTCTGAAACCCTATTTCAATGATGGATACGAGTTAAGGGTGTTACATTTAGTGGTATTAGAGCTACGATTTAGCCGATTATCGGATTTGACGTAGCAAACACGAGTTTAGCTATACATGCCATTATATAATTTAAGATAGTGTGATGACTCCTGATCATATTAAATGTATTTTTCACATAGTAATGTCATCCAACCAAGCTAGAGCTGAATTCGAGAAAGCTAAGAACAATACTTCAGCTTCAGTTCAAAGAGTTACTTCTGTGTTTGGTAGTGAAAGGCCCGTGTCTGAGGCCGAAGTGAGGAGGCAAAACAAGCCTTCTTTCAAATAATGAATGAATATTTACATAGTATCGGAGAACAAACCCCGCTGTACAACGATCTCCCCCACCTGCTCCTCAACCAGTTCCTGAGGCACCACAGGGTGCTGAACCCACTAGAACAGGTAAGCCTCCGGTAGATAAAATTCGTAAGCATGGGGCAGAAGAGTTTAGAGCTACCACAGATGATGATCTGGAAAGAGCTGAGTTTTGGCTAAAAAATACTATCTGGGTATCTTGTATGCCTGCCGAGTGTTTGAAATATGCAGTATCTCTATTGAAAGATACATCTTATCATTGGTGGAATACCATAACTTCAGTGGTACCAAGAGAAAATGTTACATGGGAATTCTTTCAGGCTGAATTAAAAAAGAAATATGTTAGTTAGAGATTCATGTATCAGAAAAAGAAAGAATTTTTAGAACTCAAGCAGGGAAATAAGACTATGTCTGAGTATGAATGAGAATTTGTTCGGTTGAGCAAATATGCCAGAGAATGGGTTCTAACTGAGGTTGAGATGTGTAAACGCTTTGAAGATGGTTTAAATGAAGATATCAAGTTATTGATTGGAATTCTCAAAATAAGAGAATTTGCGGTGTTAGCCAATCGAGCACACAAAGCTGAGGAATTGAGTAAAGAAAAGAAACAAGCTAAAAGAGAGGCTCAGGTTTATGGAAAAAGAACTATGAGTAAGTCTCAATCATTTCCTTCTAAGAAATTTAAGAAGTATTATTATCGTGTTATCATCTCTACGAAATATTCTGGAAGTGAGCGGGGCTCTCAACATTCTAACCCGAGGTCTTCATCTCCATCTGTGACCAGTATGGGTAGTGTTGGTAATCCCAAACCAAAACATAAACATTGTAACAAATTTCATAATGGGGAATGTCTATCTAGAAGTGGAGCTTGTTTTGGATGTGGTTCACTTGACCATTTCCTCAGGGATTGTCCCGAAAGAGTGAAAAAGAAATAAACTAACTCTAAAGCCTAGTAATTTGTCTTGAGAGGCAGACCACCCTGTCATCCCAAAAATTTTGGTAGTAGTTGAGGTACTACCAAGGATACAACAGTTAGATCTAAGGCACGAGCACCTACAAGGACATATGCTATTCGTGCTAGAGAAGATGCCTCCACACCAAATGTCATTACTGGTACATTTTCTCTCTTGATATTGATATTAATGCTTTGATTGATCTTGGTTCCACACATTCATACATATGCACGAACTTAGTGACTATTAAAAGTTACCTATTGAGTTCACGAATTTATGGTTAAAGTTTCAAACCCTCTGGGCCAAAGTGTTTCAGTGGATAAAGTTTGTAAAAACTATCCATTGATGGTAAAAGGTTATTGCTTTTCGACTGACTTGATGTTATTGTTATTTGATGAATTTGATGTGATTTTGATAATGGATTGGTTAACCCAATATGATGCAGTGGTGAATTGTAAATAGAAATATATTGTATTGAAATGTCAGAGTGGTGAATTACGTCATGTTGAATCTGATAAACTGGATGGATTACATAATGTGATTTCAACAATATCAGCATAGAAATATGTTAGAAAGGGTTATGACGCTTACCTTGTATATGTGCTGGATACTAAAGTATCTGAGTCAAAGATTCAATCAGTGCCAGTTGTATGTGAATTTCTTGATGTATTCCTGGAAGAATTACTTGGTTTACCACCAGATAGAGAAGTGGAATTCTCTATAGATCTTGTTCTGGGTACAACACCTATATCTATAGCACCTTACAGAATGACTTCTACTGAATTGAAAGAGCCGAAAGCATAGCTGCAAGAATTGATTGACAGAGGTTTTGCTCGACCTAGTTTCTCACCTTAAGGTGCACCGGATTTATTTGTAAAGATGTAGGATAGATCATTTATGTAACATCCCGAATTAGGGTCTACTCAGAACAATGATTTGAGACTACAAATTTGAAGTAGAAATAATTATTTTATGATTCTTGTGAGGTCTATGATATGATTGCATGATTGTGTGAAAGTTTCATGAAGAAATTCTATTGATAGAGTGCCCAATTTGATATCTAGGACTAAATTGCAAAAGCTGCAAAATGTGAGTTCTAAAAGCTTTCAGCATCAGATTTCCATGGATTGTTAATTATAGGTCCTTAATTAGCAATTTTCCCAATTTCTATTTTTATGGACAAAAATGGGCATGGATAGGAAAAATTTGACAGAAAGGCCTTAAGGGCATTTTTGTCATTTGGTTAATAAAAGAATAAAAAGGAAAATAAGTCAAAATTGTGTCCATCTTCCTCCCTCCTTAGCTGAAATTCTCAAGGAGCCATAGCTAGGGTTTTGTTCATCCTTTCAAGCTTGATTGTAAGTACACCCTAGCCTCGTTTTTAATGTTCATTAT